>NC_041390.1:181879573-181881937 GCF_002162155.2 Triticum dicoccoides
TTCGTCAGATAGCATAATCTGCTCTGAAGACCTTGTTTCCACTCCAGAATTTGCCATCACCATGTCAAATGGTTGATGCACACGAAGAGCAGTTGAATGTACTAACATTGTTGACAAATGTAATATGTAATGAAAAAAAGGATGGCATGATATAATTTATATATAAGATGACTAGCTAAGCAGGATGGCATTGCAAAATTCACATATATGATGCCTGGCTAAACAAGATGGCGTTGCATAATTCACATAAACGATGAATAAATTAAACAGATGGCATTCGCACAAAGGATGTCTAAACTAAGCAGATGACATATTTGATGTATAAAGTAAGCAATGCAAGACACCATATGCATGATATAACCAAGATCAGCATGCCAAGTTAGAGCGAAGACCTCAGGGGGTAAATAGGAGTTGTCTTCTCCTTCTGAATCCCCCTCAGAACAGATATCTTCCTCTCGATTACAATCCGAAATGCATGGAGGGGGGCTGCCTTTGCGCCTACCATGGAGCGACGTCTGCATGAAATTTTATTGCCACGCAAGGCTCGTCTCTTTTGCTCTACATGTTCAGTTCCATTGTTTACAATAACTGTGATGCATAGGAATAAAACATAGTGAGATTATGTAAGGAGTGCATGCAGAAATCCAGAGTGATGGTAGCAACCTGTGGATAGACCCAAAACCAATAATAGCAGGCGTATAATGGCTTCGGTTAAAAATACAGATAATGTCTTCTTTACTGTTTGTTTCTCACCCAACATGAAACTCATAGTAGAGACCGGAGATTAACCAGATAGTAGATAGATACTATTGATAGCGGCCCCGATATGTACCCCACAACCATTTAAAAACTCAAGTTTGACCATTAGTTTGGAGCTGACTCAGAGTCTAATCGGTGTACAGGACGATAAAGTAGCATGTAATATTAAGAGATGCATAACATAAGAAGACACGAAAGAGTGCGACCTCTCTTGCAGACTCGTGTAGTCCTCGAGGTCATCTGCTCGGTTGATGATGGTAATGCAGTTTTCATGGCTGCCAGCGGTGGGGAAGAAGTTCTGAGGCGGTGAAAGACAATCTGGAGGCCGGATCCCTGCTGTGCTGGACCCTTCTGTCGTTGGAGCAGCTGAGGTGGGGTGGACGACAGCGCAGCAGGAGCGGGACAAACCACGCAAGGTTTTCTTTGACAACTATTTGTAAGAGAAGTAATTCTGTAAGGGCTCGTTTGAATTGGAGGATTCCAACAATGCAGGGATAGGAAATAGACAGGAATAGGATAGGGATGCATGTGCAAAATAGAGAATTTAAAAACACAAGATTTCTGCCAATCTGGGTGTTTGATTCACAACAATTGGAAGATCACAGGATGCAAAGAAGCATGGTGAGATTAAGTCAAACCACAAGAAAATGTATTGTTATAATGCTATTATGCTACTATCTCTTAGTCTTATGCTTCATGAATAGGAATTTGAAAAAGAGGACAAGTGAAAATTAAAATTCCTACGTTTTTTCTTTCAAGGAGACACTAAAGGAACAAATTCGTGTGCTCAGTGGACAATATATATAACATGTAGAGTAAAAAAGAGATGCAACAAGTGTACAACCTTTTTAGCAAAGCCATGTCGATCTCAGCATGATTGGGTTCGCCGGTGAGGATGCTTCGGCTGACTTTGCTGTCGGAGGAGGGGAAGAAGATCTTAGGCGTCTGGAGATGGAGCCCAAGGTACTGCTCCACTGTGATGGAGGGTTTCGTCGTTGGAGCAGCTCCGGTGAGTTGTACGATGCCGAGGCTGAAGCAGGACAAGAGAGACAATGAACAACGTTAACCTGAGTGGAATTCTAATAGCATCTCCAATACATGATGTAAAATACATAACCACAAAGTGCTAGATGTAAAATACATCAGCCAATCATCTCTGAACTTAACTGTCGAAACTGAACTTAACTGTCGAAACTGAATTTTGCTGTCGAAACTGAACGCACTAGCAGGGTGAGGCTACAGGTCGATCGATTGACTTTTTCATCTCTGGTCAGTCAATTTTGCAGCCGTTGGATACAAAATCAAGGGCCTGCGGTTCATCTTTAACCTCCACCCCCTGAGCCGCCATCCACCACCGACCAAACAGCAGCCCCCCGCCGCTCGCGGCCGGCGGTGCACCGCCCCGCCCGCCCCGAAAACATTCCCCACCGCCGGTCCGCCGCCGCCCCGGCCATCCCTCTAGGCCCCCCCCGTGCCGAGATTTTTCTCCGGCGATCCCCACGCCACCGTCCCCCCAACGCCGGCGACCATCGCCCCCATCTTGAACCCTAAGATAGATAGTGGGGTACCTCTTCGGTGAGCCCCCCTCCCCGCTGCGGCTGGTTC
>NC_041390.1:181882316-181977246 GCF_002162155.2 Triticum dicoccoides
CCTGAAAATCGACTGACCCAAAAGTTGATTCAGTCGACTGAAGTGTAGCTAAATCGGAGCAGCATCGCAAGCAAGAGCAAGAGCGAGAGCAGCAGCGCGAGCAAGAGCAATAGCAAGAGCAGACCAGGCAGGGGACTGAGAGCAAGAGCAGAGCAGCATCGCGAGCGAGAGCTAAAGCGGCAGCATCTCCTACTGATGTGGACGTCGCCACCGAGGGAGCGACACCGTGGAGGAAGTGGCCGGCGAAGCCGCCGTGGATGGAGCCGTGCTGTGTCGGCTCGGGACCGAGCGCCGGCAGCACCGTGAGATCGAATCAAGAAGAAAATGCGGCGATTAGTGTACAACCTCTTTGGTGGCGCCGATTAGGCCGCAGCTTCATCCGAGGGAACGATGATGATGATGCTCTTCCGGTGGTGCAGGTGAAGACGGCGGTGTGGGGATGGAGGTGGCGCGAAAGACGAGGGGTACGTCGGGGCAACTCCTTGGAGGTGGAGGATGGGGTGGCTGAACCGGCGGGACAATGAGATCGACGACGGATCCTCATCCGGTACGGTGGATGAGGGACGTCGAGGTGTTGCTATGGACGACGTCGTCGGGGAAGAGGCTCCGGCTGGGTGGCGGACGGAGCAGGGTGTGGGGTTTTGTCGCGGGTTTTCGCGTCCTCGGTGTACGAATGGGTGGGCGGATGGGATGGCAGTGGGGAACCATGGCTTAGAGACGCGCTTGTCCGAAATGTGGGGTAAGTTACGAAAGTACCCCCACCGATTTGAGGCGGTTCTTTCGGTTCAGGGGTACCACGGGCATTTCGTGTGTCAGGATTTCACAGGAGGTGGGAGTTTTCGCGCGTGTTGTAATTTCGGAATAGCAAGGCGCGGGTTGAGATGGAGGGAGTTGTCGGAGCACAACAAGACAAAGATATATGTTAAATATTTCAGGCTAACAAGGCGCGGGTTGAAATTTTCGGACAAGCCTAACGTGTACTGTACCAAATCAATGCGCACTACAAATGTCATTCAAAACTTTGAATTCATGTTATGTCAATTAAAATATTTCGCTACGTGTATATTTCTCTACAAATGCGCACTACAAGCCTACGTTTTAGTGCATTCCAAACGTATATACTACCGCTTCAATATGAACTAAATTTGAATTCGTTTCTCTATTTGAATAAGATCTACAGTAATGATGGTTTAGAAGTCAAAGCATTTGAATTCGTTTCTCTGTTTTAATAAGATCTACAATCATCATTATTGTCAAGTTAAACCATCGTTTGTGTATTATCTTCACAGCACACCACATGATTAGTCTCGAGTTACATATGAACTATGTGTAATATATGAACTCGAACTAGATTTTTTGAATCCACTTTATTTTGATTTCAAATCACATTACATTTCTAGCTCTAGCTAGATCTTCATAATCTAAACCATGTCTCATATGTATAATGTGTTTATCACATTATGTATGGTGCCCCCCTACGCCTACAAGTATTTAGATGTGAGTTGCAAACACCACACATTACCACAAATTCAAATGAAATGTGAGAATGTTCGATATATAGTATTGTTTAGACTGTTCGATATTTAGTTGTAAGCTGCAAACGCCACACATTATCAAAAATTCAAATAAAATGTGAGATTGTTTGATGTATAGTATGGTTTAGATTGTTCGGCATTTAGCTGTGAGTTGCAAACGCCATGCATTATCACATTATGGTATAACATGTGCACAGCACGTGTATCACCGCTATATTCATGCATGCAATGTTTAAAACACTATGATATCCTATTCAAATATATGAATCCGCTTTCATATCAAATTATGATCTTTGTTAGTCTCTTACACCCACACAATCCTCTAACCTTTGTAGCTACCACTAACTTTCTCTCGTGCATGCACACGCCCTCCTCACCCTCCCCCTCCCTCGGCATTCTATACACCGGGCACATTCATTTTTTTCTTTAGGTCGTTCTCCCAGAGTCTCCACAACTCCTTTCCGACACACACCGATTGATAAACCTCTCCAGCGATGCCTGCCTACAACATACACACACACCTTCAATCTCGTCCTTTATGTGTCCTTGCCTCGTGTCTCTCATACGGTCAGACACACGTAAACTCTCACCCCTCTTTTCATCGATCTCACAACCGCACACTCCTCCCCCTATCTAGCTAGTAGTTGGGCCTCTCGCACCACCTCCTAGCTCCATTCTCTCTGTCTATCCGTCTCGTTGGGCCTTATTTGCCTCTAACAAATGGACGTACACCGACCGATCTCTCGCTATACATATAGCTAGCTAGGTCCTTATAACTTGTTTTTACCCACACGTCAATCGATCTACCTCATTAGTTGTGTCTCTCCCTTCCTCCGACAAACAACAATTGATCTACCGATCTAGTTAGGTTTGCTTACCAAACACATGGTTCCCCTTCATCATCCATGGATGCGTCCCGACAGATCTATCACGCACAGGCACACACAGAAACACATCCCCACTCTTATTGATAACATTGCAGTTCCACCCTCAGTTTGTCTAGTAGGCCTCTCCCACCATCTTCGAGAAGGAACTCCATCACCCATCCAGCACTCTACCCCTCTCCCTCCCTCTCCCTCCCTCTCCCTCTCCTCTCTCTCTCTCTGTCCCATCATATTTCTCGTCCTTCCGTTATGTATGGATGTCGACCGATCTCCCTCAAGCCATAGTTGGGTCTCTCCTTCTCAAAACATATACGAGTCATTCTACCTCTATAGTTAGGCGTCTGCCTACCCCTCCCCCACCCCCCACACACACCGATACATCGAGCGCTCTAGTCATGTCTCCCTGCCACACACAAACTTGACATGTGCCCTCTAACGTTCTGGTAGGCCAGTCGCCCTATATCTTTGACTTGCACACACACACACACACAATTTCGACGGCTCTCTTCATCGATCTCGCACCCACCCACTTGATCCTCTCTTCTACTCTATCGATAGCTATGACCCCTCCCTCTCTTCCCGTGGATTGCCCGACCCTCTATGTATGATATGGATAGGCCTCCATTTCACACACATTGCATTCAAAATTTTGTTTAAGATGTCATCGACACATATTCCCACAAATAATTCACGAAATCAACCCCCACCCCACCCCCACCCCAAAACAAAAAACACTCACGAACGCGGTTTGTATCTCTCACACACACCCACGTAGATGGGGGACGTGCACGAAGAGAAGAGGTGCATGCACGACGCACGTACTCCCATCTCTTTCCCAACAACACCCGCGCGGGTACACGGTGGAGCTCATTTCTGTACGAAAAAGGCAGCCCACATGGTAATTTGGCACCTATACTGGTTTTCCACTTGGTGGAGGGAGGATCGTCTACCATGGGTGAACAAACAAATTGCGACTTGATGTGTTATGTTAAAAAAAGAGGCAAACCATGTGGGGCCTACCTTAGAGGCAAGGCTCTATACACTGGAGTACTTTTGATGTGTCCCGTCAACTAGCAGAACGAGGAGAAGCTTGCTTAGTACGCCGTCTCCCCCGTTCCTAAATATAAGTCTTTGTAGAGATTTCACCATGAACCACATGCGGATGTATATAGATGCATTTTAAGTGTAGATTCATTCATTTTGTTCCGTATGTAGTGGAATCTCTACAAAGACTTATCTACTAGTAATAGCTAGCCCCCAGTACTAGGAATTCTCTATCCTCTCCTTGAGCCACATCATCAAAATTGATGTAGCCGTTAGATGAAGTAAATCAGTCCATAATAGCCGTTTGATCTAGACGCTGAGAGGCTCCTCACTAAGCCACGTGCAAGCATGCAGAAATACTGTGGCACATGCATGTGAGTGGGTTTTAAATCACATCAACATGTCTGCATACAAGCATGCATCGGTAGCATGCATGTAAGTGAGCTTTTAAGTCCCATTAACATGTCAAAAAGAAAAATATAATCCCATTATGCAGTACGAGTTGGCTGATCTTTTTTCCTTACGTGGGATGATCTAAATGATGATGGTAGTCTATTTAGTTTGGCTACCACATTTGTCATGCGGTTATAGTTTTTTTTTAGTTCTATGAAATCGATAATTTTGCACAGAGAGATATACCGCTGTTCCGCGGCAACGCGCGGGGACTCATCTAGTAATATTTAGGAACGGAGGGAGTACTATGTAAAGAGTTAGGTGTCGCACACTGATAGTGTGAGGTGGGCCATGTAATCACTGAGCTTGCGTGTTTTCACTGCTCTTGCACGCCTCCGCTGTAAGAATGGAGAAAATTGTAATCTAGTAGTAGTACCTCCTTTCGCCGAAAGCGTCGGACATCCAGCAGTCCTACCACCTTAGTAATAAAGACCAATGAGCCGTCAAATCACATAGACCCAGCAGTAAGTTGGACGAACGAAGCAACCATCACTCTTGCGCCAGTGTGAGGTCGCGTCCGCTCTGCCCGGGCATGAATGCGGCACCGATTCTTTGGAGCGGCGCTGACCGTTTCAAGCGGGAAGCGCGCGCGGGCGATGGAGGGGCTTTGGGTGGGCCAGGCTGGTCAGGAGCGGGCGTGGCAGCTATCCACATGTCCCTACCTGACACGCCCGGAAATGAGAGGATGCACTGACTATCGCGGCTAAAATCGTACACTACACAACATCTCTCTGTAGGAGTAGGTCGATCTGTCGCTCTCTCTAACACACACACACACACACACACATGCATACGCACACACCTTGGTCCCGTTGCACCTTCTAACGTGACTTATTACACCTAGACGGAGGGAGTAGTAAGTATACGAGATACGGTGGCACACTGACTTAAGTCGAATACAAGTGCCCAAAATTTGTGTGCATGTTATAATAAGGATTCACTTAAAATAGTACGTGAGCGAACAAAGGGATCAATTGGACAGTGTTCACGAGCAGTAGCGAGATGTGTGAGGTAAGAAACACCGCTGGCGCTTTTAATTTTTCTTATTAATTTGTTTGTTTCACCCTCTGACTGGTGGGACCCAACGTACTACGTGGGGAGACGTAAGGTGACTAAGGCTGCATTATTTCTACACCACTGTGGATAGTCTTACCACCAAAGCCACATGAAACGATTATGACTGAAATCCCAATGACTCCCACACACACAAAAAAAACATGGCATGCTTGTCACACGAATGCAAGAATGTATAAAAGGTTATTTCCCTCTCGTTGAACATAACGGGAGGGTTGTGTAGCTGGTTAGCCTGTTCGCTCATCAAACTTGAGGTCTCGGGTTCGATAAATACACTTGAGCATAATTTGTGCCAGGAGGATTCTTTGACTGGTCAAAATGTTTTCTAGGGTTTGCACGCTTCACACTCTCTCTCCAGTATATATATACACGCTGGAGCCTTAGCGTTTGTAGTTGCTCTCTTCACACTCTCTCGCCCTCTCCTGCTGGAGCCTCAGCGCTTGTAGTTGCTCTCTTCACACTCTCTCGTCCTCTCCAGATCTAAACAAGACTTCGTTGGCCTCTCTCTCCCCTCACTGTTGCTCAAAGAGCCGACAGGATCTGTCCGCTGGGAAGGGAAGGAGGCTTAACGCTATCGCCATCAGCGAGGGACTACCGGCGCAACTATTCACTTTCCACCCAGCGGCGACGCGGGAGGGCCTCCGACCCCTTCTTATTCGCTGCCGTCCCGTCGCCCACCGAACCACGCCCCAAGAACCTTAAGGTATAATTTACTTACTCCACATACATTGCTCTAGCTGCATGTATACCATGAATCTAGGATGTGGTTCAAAGAGGAAAGCAGTGGGGGAAGTAGTGGGAAAAGTTGTATATAGCATGAATCTAGGATGTGGTTCAAAGAGGAAATGAAGGGGGAAAGTTGTATAGCATGAATCTAGGACGTGGTTCAAAGAGGAAAGGAATGGGGGAAAGTAGTGGGGAAAGTTGTATCACATAAATCTACGACGTGGTTCAAAGAGGAAAGTAAGGGGCAAAAGTACTAGTTCAAAAAGGAAAGGAAGGGCCAAGGTTGTAGAGTTTGAGCAGGACTAGATTTGCTGCACTCACATAGGGAAAGGTGTCTAAAGATAACAAAACTGGGACCAACACAAATATGCTCCTTGGTTGTTTGTTCTTTGTTGCAATAGGATGGGCATGACCACAGTACATCGGTAGATGCACATGGTGCTGGTGCGTCCACTGTCCCGTGCAACTCATTAGCTGTTGTTAATCTAAGGCCCTGTTTGGTTAAAAACTCCCTAGTCCCTACCTGCTTGGTTCCAGGGACTAAACATGGACTAGAGGTTGTTAAATGACATGCTAAAAGACCATGTTACCCCTAGTAATGAACTAATAGAGACAAGGTGCGATGCGTGGCAGGGGCAACTGTTGGAAAAAGTCCCAAAAAGACTCCCTCGGGGTCTTCTTTCTTTAGTCCCAAATGCCCACTTTTAGTCCCTAAAAGTCCCTCCTGTTTGGTTTAGATGGGACTGACACGGAGTTTTTTAGTCCCTACACCAAAATGTCCCTGTAAACAAACACCCTCTAATAATGTCGCTGGAAAATTGATGCAATGCCACAGTTAAAAGCAAATTACATGTTTAACGAATTTTATTGTTAATATAATCTCTATGTTAATATTAATCAATGCCACCGTTTGAGAAATGCTACTGTCTTGCTTTCTTTCCCATTTAGATAAGGTAGATGCTTCTTTTTGTTGGCTTCTGTGTCATCCACCGTCATTTACCACTAATTGTTTCCTTTGCACCTCTGTGTAAACAGGGTTATCTACTTCACCTAGTTGCCATTGTGACCTTTTGTTGCACTCCACAAAACACTTTTGTTTTAAGAGTGTTTTGTGCAGTTCAACCAAAATGTCACACCGACAACGTTGCTTGATTGCTTGATCTTAGTGGAACTGCACAAGAGGAGATCTTACTTCCTATCCGTTAAGGCGAATTTGGTTCAGATCTTCTTCTTGTGAGTTGTTTAAATTCCGCATCAGGAGAGGTCAGTACTGGCCTTCTTTCACATGATTATGCAGTGTGCTTTCATATGTTGTGCTACTTGTACGATAATGTTGCTTGATTTTAGTGAACTACACAAATGGAGACAAGACTTCCAATCTGTATGTGCATCGTAATATCCCATTGGGGTAAGATAAGGATATTTCACAACTGCTGGCCTGTATTTTTTCACTTTCATCAGAAAATTAAGTTTAGTACTATACTTGTGCTCCCTAATTGACATGCCAAATCTTACATTGAAGGCGAAGCTTGTCTGTTATTGAACCAAGTGATGAAGGGGAAGAACAAGCGGAAGAAAAACAAAACTCAACTCCCGGTGCTGTAATGAAGCACTGGAACTGTGATGACACAAGTAATGATATAGTTTTGCATCTTAATTTATTGCTATGGCTGGAACGAGCAATTGTTTTGCCACTGATTTGATGCCACTCTTAATGTACTATGTAATTATCTCTACTTGTGCAAACAGGGTTCTTCTTTGAAGATACCATATATTTTAGTGGAACTGCACAAGAAGATGTTGGAAACATTAAACTAATCGAGGAGTATATAGTAAGCATGGCCACCACCGTAGATAGCAACAGATGGTTCCGGAGAAATGCTTCATCTGTATGCTCTACACAATAAGCCTCCTGACAAAGTTTGGTACTCGCCCACTGATTTCATCCATATGATTGAGATTTGTCATCTCTATTGGTGTTGTGCTACTGTTTAGATACTGTCATGAAAAAGTGGTATTGTCCTTGAGAAGTGCTTCATCTGTGTTGTTTTAAATATTTCCTTACCTTTTTTGAGCAAACAGGGATGCTAGCATTTAGTATTCCTCTTGTCTTTGCACAACAGGATCATCTTCCTCTGAAGAAGAATATGGAGTACGTGAAGTGACTAGTTCCGATTATGCCAGGATGAAGAAGCCCTGTCTATCTTCTCATCAGAAGGAGTAGTTGAAGGATGGTTACATTACTCCCCACAAGACCAAACTAACTTCAGCTAAGAAGGACTGACAAATCTCCATCTTTTGTTGTGATGAGCGAGTACAATGTTGTTCTAGGATTCTTTCTGGTGAGTTCCATTTTTTATAAAAGTGTGCTCTACATGCACCATGTATGTGCCTGTTGAAACTGTCAATTCATAGTATAGTTTGCTTTATACTAATCACTTTTTTGTATTTGTGCAAACAGGGGTGCTCGGCTTGATTTCAATGGGAACTGCACAAAATGTTCATGAATACATTGAATCATTCATTTCCACCACAAGAAAGGAGGTGCCGATAAGTTCAAGGCGTTGCAACATATAAGGGCAAAATCATACAAGCTACGTGCAAATTTGGTTGATTTTGGTGGAACTGCACAAAAAGAACAGCTGGTTTATTTAGCACGAGGTGCCATGTCAATGTCCGAACTGATGGCAAACCCTGCCCATTCCACAATCATAGGCATTTGATATTTTGGAATGGGACAACCTTGTCAAATTTTGCTCATTGATTTTAGCAAGACATGCGTTTGATATTTTCGAATGGGACGCCCTTTGCTGTCAGCAGCGTCGATCAATTTTTTCTTTATTCTTTAGTTGTGAAGTAAATATTGCCTCTGACATGTGAGTCGCTGAGATGCATAATCATCGATTGTTTTGAATGTTCTCTATGAATTGCCAGGCCCGTGTGTTTGATTGCAATGTACAGAAACGCTAAAAAGCTGCTCAAACTCTTTGTACTCCTTCTGTTCCTTTTTACTTTGCACATTGTGAAAGTGCATACTTTTTTGTATAAGATTGGTCAAAGTAGAGATACTTTGACTGCAGACAAAACTTGTATGCAGACTAGAAAGGACCGGAGGGACTACATGTGAAACTGCTGCAAACGAGGTGATCACCCTGGGAATAATGCTAGTATGTATTGTTTTGCATGTTCATCCAATGCCAGTGATATAGGAATTCGAACTAATCGAAATAAATTCATTAATACATGGTCGATTTCATATAGACATGCCAGATTTCATTACATTTCATACATTCTTGAACTAAGAAGGGGTGCGCTAGAGGTATAATTAATTAACCGAAGCTACCCACCTGTGTCCCGCTGAGCCAAACAGAAGCTTCGGTGACTTAACTGCAGGTGCAGTTGCGTAACTAACATGTGGCCTATTGGGCCCACGTGTCAGTTAGCCAACTGCACCAGCAGTTAAGTAGAAGCAGCGTTCTTCTCTAGCGCAGCTCTCCAACTCCATGTCGCCGCCAAGAAGCTAACCGGCCATCAATGGTCAACCCACCTAGCTTGGCTTCAACCGGAGGGTAGTAGTGGTGGCCTTACTTGGACCCGAGCGGCGGCGACCTACCGTGTTCTACTCTTCCTCGTTTTCTGTGTGGCGCGGCCTCGTTGGCAGCGGGACGGGGCCTCAGCGGAGCCAGCGATATCCTCTGTCTCGTTGCCGGCGGGCGGCACCTCAGCGGAGCGGTGGAAATCCTCCCCCATGTTGCCGGCAGGGTGGGGCCTCGGCTGAGCCGGCGATGTCCTCTGCCTCGTTGTTGGTGGGGCGAGGCCTTGGCAGAGCCGGCGGTATCCTCTGCCTCGTTGTTGGCGCCGCGGGGCCTCGGCGGAGCAGGGCCTCATCGACGCTAGCGGAGCGGGTACTCGTCGGAGCCGGCGGTGTCCTCTGCCTCGTTGTTGGAGCCGTGGGGCCTCGGCGGAGCAGGGCCTCGTCGACGCCAGCGCAGCGGGGACTCGTCGGAGCCAGCATTGTCCTCTACCTTGTCCATGGTCTCGCCAAACAGCGCCTCGCCCGCTTCATCGCCCTCTTTTCTAGCCTCTTTGTAGGCGGCCATAGCCTCCACCACCTACATGCGGTACTGCCAGTGCTCGAGGCGGCCCTTGCGGGTGGAGCGGTACGAGTCGAGCAGCGCCGCCTGCTCTGCCCGCTCCGCGGCGATCAGCTCCTCCGCCTGCAGGTGCTCCTGGAGGATATGGTGGTTGTAGGCGGCGTCGGCCTGCGCCTCCCGGAACTGCTCCTCACGCATCTGCCTCACCCTGTCCATATATTGGGCACGGGCCTCGCCGATGGTCATGGTGCAATGCACCAACGAGGATGGCGCGGAGGAGGGGGTTGGCGCCGGATCATCGACTACCATGTTCTCCATTGGGACGTCATCATCCTCTGGCTGCCTGCCAGCCAGCCGGTCGGCAGCAATGGATGCCATCTCCTTGTGGTTCATCGTCCGCCTGTCCCGGAGAGCGCTGGAGCGCGAGGAAGCCATGGTGGGCAGTAGTGGTGTGGACAGGAGAAAGCGAACGGATGCGGATGACTACGGCTATGGACGGCGCAGCAGTTTATATATCAATGGTGGGTGGGCGGAGGGACGGATGTGTGGCGCCGGAGTAGCCGCCTTGGCAACCGCGTATCATTAATGTGGGCGGCAGATGGACGGACGGATGGCACTTGTGTCGTTTGAAGGCGGAGCAATCGCCTGCACCGGGAAGCGGGGCGGGCGACGCTGACTGTTTCGGGCGGAAAGCGCGCGCGGGCGAGGAGATGACTTTACTTGGAGAGGATGACAATGGGGACCCACCAAGTCCATAGCCTCACGTACGCAAGTGCCTCCTTATTATATATATAACTATAATTTATTTTGCTTCCTCCTAGTTTCCTGACATCACGGTCCCACACCATTGTCAACCTATATAGTACTCCCTCCTTTCCGGTTTATAGGGCTTATCTCAAAATTTTAGTTTTTCCATTTTATAAGGCTCAATTTGGTTGTTTCCCATCATATGTTCAGACTTCAAGGTGCATTAAATCATTGCATGCAAGTATTAAGAGAAAACTGACCAATGCATGCACTTTATGCATGCATGCATTGCAATTAATGCATTCGTAAACATATTTTTTTGAGGAAAACAAGAGCATTAATTGGGTGCTTTTGCAAACTACAAAAAATATCCCACTACTCATCATCTACCTTGGTTGGTGAGATTTTTGAATTGAGCCTTATAAACCGGAAAGGAGGGAGTAGTCAAGAAACGAGAGAATTGCACAAGATCCGGCCGACAGCTGGGACCAAGCAGGTCGAGCAGTATTTGTGTTTTTGAGGTGTGAGCACTACAGAGTTTTTCGATGTTTAGCCCAGATATTAATTTTTCTCCTCTGAACAAAAACGAAAACATCGCTGCAGGTATTAACTGGGCGGGCTGTGGCCCGTCTAGCACAGGCTAGATATCCAGCCTAGATATTAATTTTTTTCAATTTGAAAATGGCTAGCCCAGCTATACTTTTTTTAGGAATACCCAGGCAAGGTCAAGTTGTTATTCTCCGCCCCGCTGGGCTGCAAATCTTTCCTAAGAGGGATGCATTAGGCTTAACAAGAAAATGGGCTTTAAGAAATAATAAATGGGATGTAATTATAAAAACTGGGCAGTAACTATAAAAAATGCACCAAACACGTGATTACTTTATAAAATATTGTTTTTGGATATTGAAAATTTTAATTTCATTAATTGTTGCGAGCGCAATGTTTCGTTTGATTTTTATGTAATATAAATTTATATTGAAATTGTATTTAATCTGACTAGAAATTTCGGGATAAAAATATTCCGGATCCCATCAAAATGTGGGATATTTTATTGAATTCTGTTTTGAACGGTTGGTTGAAATGGGCTGTACTTTTAACAAACTGTAAATGGGCTGTAGTAAATTCCATTAGAATTCAAAAATGGGCTACACATTCCTACAAATCTTAAATGGGCTATAAGTTCTCTGCAACACACTTGTGGTCTTACTAAGTTGACGCGTCCCCTAAAAAAACAGAGTTGACGCGTATGCAAGGCTTTGTCAACTTATAGTCAACACACGGTTCTAGCAGCAGTGGCCGTTGGATGTCCATCCAACGGATGCTGTGCTTCTTCTTCAATCTTGGATATTCTAGCTTCACCCGCCCAAAAAATGATTCCTCCCCCTGACATCTGGGGCGCACCGTTTCGGCAGCTGACCTGTGGGCCTACTAAGTTGACGTACCAAGAGCTTTGTCAACTTAGTCAATATAAACGATTCTAGCTGCAGTGACCGTACGATGTCCATCCAACGGCCGTCATGCTTCTTCAACCTCTGGTCTTCTTGCTCCAGCCGCCCAAAGCAGCGCCGGTCGTGCTGCCTGCTCCTGCCTCCCGTGGCCGGATGTGCTGCCGCGGAGGCCTCACCGCCCCCTACTACTCCAACCGCTAGCCAGGCCATCCGTCCACTCACCCACACCCCCTGTTATTCTGCGGTGACGGCAGCGCAGCCGAACCAGTGAACCCTCGTACTCCTCTCCGCGTGTGCATCCACTGCCGCGTCGTCCCCTTCCTAGGCCTCGTTGTCGTCCATCGCCCTGGTGCTCTCGGCGCGGCGTGGTTAACGTGGTCAAGGAACGACTTCCATCGGACGTGGACTATACGTGGAGAGGCTGACAGCTGGGTCCACGGCAGCCGCAAGGAAGTGCCTCCTTATTACGTGCAAAATAATTATTCCTCCACCTGACAGCGGGGACCCACCGGATGGGCCACCGTATTTCGTGAAAAAAATGATTCGCCCCCTGACTGTTGGGACCCACGAGCTACATCTTCGCACGCAAGGAAGTGCGTCCGAAAAAAAACAATTTGCCCCCCTGACTGCTGGGACCCACCAGCTACATCTTCGCACGCAAGGAAGTTCGTGCGAAAAACACGATTCACCCCCCGACTGCTGGGACCCACCAGCTACACCTTCGCACGCAAGGAAGTGCGTCCGAAAAAAACGATTCGCCCCCCTGACTGCTGGGACCCAGCAGCTACACCTTTGCATGCAAGGAAGTGCGTCCGGGCAAAAAAATGATTCGCCCCCCTGACTGTTGGGACCCACCAGCTATATCTTCGTAGGCAAGGAAGTGCCTGTCAGTCGGGACCCACCTGGTCGAAGCATACGTAGCATTGTCATTCTGGTCGCGAACGTGTATGTACATACTGGTCAATGTAGAGGCGCACACGTGTCGTAGTAGAGGCGTGCACGTGTCGTAGTAGAGGCACGCACATTGCATGTACACGTACGTACAACGGCCAGGGTGCAAGAAAAAAAATACGGCCACGTATGTGTACATACGGGCAGGGTCTCGAACGCCTACTCGCGCATACGTATCGCCTGGGCTCGTGTACATGGCTGGGTCGGAATGGAGAAACAACATCATTGTCGTGTTCATGGGGAGGCAACGGAATGCGTCTTGTTCATGGGGAGGCAACAGAATGCGTCGGGTTCATGGGGAGGCAACGGAATGCGTCGTGTTCATCGGGAGGCAACGGAACGCGTGGGAGCCAACCAGCTGGGTCGGAACGGAATGCGTGGTCATGTTCATCGGGAGGGCTTGGATGGAACAGGCGATGGAAACGAGGCCTGCCGTACCGCAAAACGGAGGAAACGGACCTCCTACATACGGAATGGGATCCTATTGATCGGGAGGGGTCTGGCGTACCACAAAACGGAGGAAACGGACCTCCTACAGTCGAAACGGGGGTCCTGTTGATCGGGAGGGGTGTGGTGTACCGCAAAACGGACGAAACGGACCTCCTACGGTCGAAACGGGGTCCTATTGATCGAGAGGGGTGCGGCGTACCGCAAAACGGATGAAACGGACCTCCTACGGTCGAAACGGGGGTCCTATTCATTGGGAGGGGTGTGGCGTACCACAAAACGGGACTCCACGGGATATTGTTCATCTCCACCGTCGACCTCCTCCAGCCTCCACGGGCTACCGTCGACCTCCTCCAGCCTCCACGGGCTCCTGTTCATACAACCTCCACTGCGCGCTACTCCACCAGCTACTGTTCAACCACCCCTCCACCGTCTACTGTTCATCCAGCCCTTCACACCACGGGGTCCTGTTCAACCACCCCTCCACGGGCACCCCTACACCATCTACTGTTCATCCAGCCCTCCACACCACGGGGTCCTGTTCAACCACCCCTCCACGGGCACCCCTCCACCGTCTACTGTTCATCCAGCCCTCCACTCCACGGGGTCCTGTTCATCCAGAGGCAACGCCACCGCTCACTGTTCATCCAACCCCCCCGCAACACTCACTGTTCATCCAATCGATCGGCTTCAGTTAGCAGCAGTAGCGAAGGAATCGCTCGATCGGGTTCAGTTAACAGCCATTGATCGATCACTCGGGTTCAGTAACGCGTAGCCTGCAATACAATCGCTCGGGTTCATTTAGAGCCCAATGCCTCGCTCGGGTTCAGTTAGAGCCAACGCCTCGCACACACGTGCGTACATGTACGAGAGAAACGCGCATCGCTCGGCCCTTGACCTCCCACCATAACCGGGAACTCCCTGAAATTTTCCTCGCCCTCACTTCTACCACGGTTTTTCCCGTCATGGACGACCCAAAGAATGTCATGCAACTGTGTCTCCGGCCCGCCCAGGACAAAAAGCCCATTTTCTGTCATGATGTTTTTGTCATAGAAGTAGGAGCCAACCACATCAATGATGATACCAGGTTTTGTCACAATTATCATCATAGAAGTGTAATATGTATGACAGAAAAAAAATTCGTTCGGCCCAAAATGTCACGGATGTGTCTTTTTTTGTAGTGATGTGTATATATGCATGTGAGAGAAATAGTGTTTTCCAACTGAGATTAGTGAAAAGAGTGGTACATAGTAGTCAGAAAGAGAGAGAGAGAGAGAAACAGAGAGAGCATGTGCGTGAGACACCCCGACACCCTGAGAGAGATTGTGAGCATGTGTGAAAGAGAAATGCCGATGCATATAAAGTGTGTGCCCTTATGCGTTAGATACAGAGAGATATAACACGTTTGTGAGAAGGGGCGAGGCATAGTGCATCTATGTGTAAAAGGCGGTTCTACGCATTAAATTAAAATATAAATGGCATTATTATTTTTGGATGAGATCATGAATTTTGCAAATTGCGTATGGAAGAAAATCGGTCTATCAGACACCCATACTCTATTGAATTCTAGCATGTGCATGTGTTTATTTCATATTATCGATCCATAGAGTGAGAGCGGTTTGAAATACAGGAAATGGATGCTTTTGCAATTCATATATAAACATTAATTAGTGCACTCCATGTTGTTAGTGTGAAGCACTTTATACATTTGTCACTTGCATGGATACATTCCAAATTGCTAGCTACGAAATAGAATACATGTCGAATTCAACATAAAGGGGGTTTCGAAGATTCGAATTCATAGGAAGTGCATTCATCTATTCGAAACCGAGATAATGGCATTTGTAAATCAGATGTAAAAGGGGGCATCAATCTTTGTTGTGAGTTTGAACATGTTATATATATATATTCATACGCATATCTAACTTTTTTTGCAACCAAGGAGATTATATCTGGAACCATGCATGAACTGAGGTAAGTTGCATATTTTTTAATATATACTCGTGTACAATGTATATTCAAATGTACCCCCTCCATTCCAAAATAATCGTAGCTTTAGGATTTTCAAGAGTAAATATTTGTGAAGTTTGACAAATCCCGAAAGTTCAAATCAAGAGAACCGAAAACGTTAATGCTTCTGCTCCCAAATATTGAACGAAGCGCCAAATAGGCCTCTGGTCACCCGAAACCGCGCGAGACTAATGTTTTGGTGGTAGGAAATTACTGTCCTGACTCTGGCCCGTGTAGCCTATCGTCCCGATGTCCAAAGGTCTAAACCGGGGTAGGTTTGTAACTTCACCAAGACGCCAGTCTCAACCGCCTCCGAGAAGCATTCATACGCCGTGGGCGCCTACCCATGCGCTCGGCCGAAATCTATCCCGCCCACATTTGGGACACCTGACATGACTGTCCTACCCCCAACCCGCAATATGTCCGAAATTTTAGATGGGGGCAAAGTTTGTAACTTTCCTGAAATTTCAAACAAGCGCGTCTCAAACAGAAACATTGTTCCCCCTTAGTTCCCCGCCTCCCTCCATTTCCCCATTCATACTCCGTGGGCGCGAAAACGCCCTCTCCACTAGCCGCGAAACCCCAGCCTCCTCCGTCCTCCACCCCATAGCGGCCATTCCACCACCGCCCTCCTCCATCACGCCGGAGCCGGTACCCCGACGTCGTTGTCCAACACAACCGCAACTGCAACGCCCTCAAGGACTTAGCAGCTGAAGCCGAGGCAGAGCTGCCTCCACGACGCCGACGCCGATGTGCGCCGTACCAGAACCACTCCGACCACGCCGTCTTGCGCCTCACTGCTGCGGCTCCACTGTCGCAACCATCCACCGCACCGGAGCTGTTCCCGCTACGCCGTCGTTCACCACCTCGGATCTGCTTCCTCACCGCCGACAGATGGCCACCGCACCACACTCAACAACTTGGCCATGGGTTCACCCAATGCTGCACCGTCCTCCACAACTTCTAGTTTTCGGCGAACAACAAGAAGATCGTCGGAAAAATAGAAGGAGGACACAACACTGCTAGCAGAAAGAGGTACTCCTCTTCCCTTATTCGTGCAAATCTTACATCTCCGCTCACACCATATTCATCCCACGAAAGAAACTAGTTGAGAGCTTCTTACTGCATCTTCTTCGTGATACTAAATGCACAAGGTTTCCTCCCTTTTACTATTTCACCTTTGCTAGAGGTCAGTATCCCGCCTGGATTTCAATTCAGGGTCAGTCGAACCGCAATTAAAAGAAGCAGCACCCGCTTAGGCGCACGGAGCACCTAGTCCGCCTATTCCTTGGGGAAGCGGCACATCAGTGTCTATCATAGGGGTGTGGGGCGCATGAGCTTCTTGCGCCCGATCTGGAGGTCCGTGGGGCTTGAATGGATGGCCGGGGGGCGGTGCCAAGCACGGCGGTGCGGTGAGGTCGAGGGGAGGGCGCATGCAGGGGAGGAATACTGGGCCGGTGGTTGCTGGCGTTTCGAGGAAGATCGTCAACACTGACTGGCTGGAGGTAGATGAAGGCCATCTACCCGTTCTTTGTACATCGGACGGTGCAGAAAAAATGGACTAACCTATTTGCTTTCAGTCGACTGTTATTTTCATAGAATCCTGTAGTAATTTAGTGTGCCATGCATGTTGTAGAGCTATCATATGTCTCCCGTCATTTATTTCTCAACGACCTCCTATCTGCTACCTTTACACTATACAAATTGTGCACACACTTCACCCATACTCACACTATTTTTTTATGCATGGGTATTTCAGACTCTGATGCAGTGTTGATGAATGCAGAAAAGAAAAGACAGAAGTCGCTCCAGTGTAATTCGAAGATAAGCACTAAGAGTTTTAGCGCTCTAATGGGTGCAGTGTCAGCAGTTGGAGACAGTAAACGTAGCTCTGCAGTTGATGATCTCAATTGCCACACACAACCATCCCAGGTGCTTGCTTTAACATCGCGTTGTCAAATGTGGTTGCATGTTGCATATGGTGTCTAGATTGTATTGCTTCCAATTTGGTTAAATTGCATCTGCTTACTTTACACATTATACCTTTGATAATGACATACCTTCCTGTTTTTGATACATACTACATATGTCTATTAACCATGTCCGTACATCAAACTAATGCTCTTTTGTATCCCTCGTCAATCACTTATGATGAGACAGTCACCCGAGTGGGTTACTGTGAGATGCCCTACTCGTTTAAAGAGTGCAGTGTCATCCTCCCCACATGATTCTCAAGAAACAGCAAGGCTAAATGAAGATAGTCAACGTAGCTCTCTAGTTGATCACCGCAATTCCCCCACACCACCATCGCAGGTGCTTGCTCTTACTTGGCAGTGTGATATGTGGTTGCATGTTGCATATGGTGTCTACCTTGTAATGCTTCTAATTAGGGTAAATTGCATCTGCTTAGTTAACACATTATACCTGTGAATATGACATGCCTTCCTGTTTTTGGTACATACTACGTCTTTCTATTAACCATGTTCTTACATCAAACTACTTTTCTTGTGTATCCCTCATCAATGCTCCTAATTTGTTAAATTGCATCTCCTTAGCTTACACATTATACATGTGAATATGACACGCCTTCCTGTTTTTGGTACATACTACATCTGCCTATCACACCATGTTCTTACATCAAACTACTGTTCTTGTGTATCCTGCATCTATCGCTTATGATGAGATAGTCACGCGTGTGGGTTAATATGAGACGCAATACTCTTATAAAGAATGCAATTTCATCCTCTCCACATGATTCTCAAGAAACAGCAAGCCTAAATGAAGATATTGAACGTAGCTCTATACCTGAACACCGCACTTCCCCTACACCACCATCACATGTGCTTGCTCTAACTTTGCAATGTGATGTGGTTGCATGTTGCATATGGTGTCTAGCTTGTAATGCTTCTAATTAGGGTAAATTGCATCTGCTTAGTTTACACACTGTACCTGTGAATATGACATGCCTTCCTATTTTTGCTACACACTACATCTATGTGTTAACCTTGTTCTTACATGAAACTACCTCTCTTCTGTATCCTGCATCAATCACTTATGATGAGTCACCTTTATTCGTTGCATATTGCATATTATTTCTAGCCTGTTGCCATGTATTGCTTCGAATTTGGTCAAATACATTTGTTAGGGCACCCTTTTAATTTGGCAGAGTGATATTGGTTTCATCTTTCATATGGTTTCTAGCTTGCATCGATTCTAAGAAGTTCAAGCACCTTGTGCTTAGTTTACACTTTATACATCATACATGTCAATATGTCACGCTGTCCTGTTTTCATACATATTACATTCTCCTATCATGCGGCTGCCTTACATGAAAGTAGTGTTCGTTAGTATCATGCATCAATGAGTTCTGAAGAGCAAATTTTATTCCTTTTTCTTGTGGGTTTGACTTGACAAGGCAAAATCAAGAAAGAGGAAGGAAAAGAGTAAGGAAGGCGATGATGGTGGTCCTTGCAGCAACGTAAACGGAGCATCTGTACCGATTCTCCTTGTACTGATAGTGCATTACAAGGTAAAAGTCTCCGCTCCCCTACTCCACCATCCAAGGTGCTTGCTCTAACTTGGCAGTGTGATATCTGGTTGCATGTTGCATATGGTGTCTAGCTTGTATTTCTCCAAATTAGTGTAAACTGCATCTGCTTAGCTTACACATGATACATGTGAATATGACACGCTTTCCTGTTTTTGGTACATACTATATCTGTCTATCACACCATGTTCTTACATGAAACTACTCTTCTTGTGTATCCTGCATCAGTCACTTATGATGGGACACCTTTAAGTTGGCAGTGTGATATTGGTTTGCGTCTTGAATATGATTTCTAGCATGTATTGCTTCTAGTTTGATGAACGCCACCTATGACGAGACAATTTTAACTTGGCAGAGTGATATTGATTGCACCTTCCATATGGTGTCTTGCAATGTTTCTAATTTGTTGAAGTGTCTTCTCCTAGTTACCACATCATAGGTGTGAATATGTCAAGCCGTCCATTTTTTCGTACATATTCCATCCTCGTATCATGACTTTGCCTTTCATCAGAGTAGTGTTCATCAGTATCATGCATGAATGAGTTTTGAAGAGCGAATGATATTCCTTTTTCTTGTCGGTATGACCTCACAATGCAAAATCAATAAAGCTGAAGGAAATTGGCAAGGCATTGGATGATGGTGGTCCTTCCGAGCAACTGAAATGGAGGTTCTCTACAGATTCTACTCCGCCATCCTCCCAACAAGATTCGCAAGACAACGCAAGGCTAGACAATCAACGTAGCTGTGTAGATGATGAGCACATCTCCCCTACTCCACCATCACAGGTGCTTGCTCTAACTTGGCACTATTATATGTGGTTGCATGTTGCATATGATGTCTAGCTTGTATTGCTTCTAACTTTGTTGAATTGCATCTGCTTACTTTACACATAATGCCTGTGAATATGACATGTGTTCCTGTTTCTACATCAGACTACTATTCTTGCATATCCCGCATCAGTCACTTATGATAACGCACCTTTAAGTCGCCACTGTGATATTGGTTGTGTCTTGCATATGATTTCTAGCATGTACTGCTTCTAATTTGTTGAAATGCCATACAGTTTGAACTTGGCACAGTGATATTGGTTGCATCTTTCATATGGTGTCTAGCTTGCAGTGCTTCTAATTTGTTGAAATGTCTTCTGCTTAGTTACCACATCATAGGTGTGAATATGTCACACCATCCTGTTTTTCATACATATTCAATCCTCGCATCATGTGTTTGCCTTTCATTCGAGTAGTGTTCGTCAGTATCATGCATGAATGAGTTCTGAAGAGCGAATTTTATTCCTTTTTCTTATCAGTTTGACTTCATAATGCAAAATCATTATAGCTGAAGGAAATTAGTTCGACAGTTGATGATGGTGGTCCTTCGGAGCAACTCAAACAGGGGGTCTCTACAGATTCTACTCCACCATCCTCCCAACAAGATTCGCAAGACAACACAAGGTTGGACAGTCAACGTAGCTATGTAGATGATGAGCACATCTCCCCTACTCCACCATCACAGGTGCTTGCTCTAACTTGACACTATTATATGTGGTTGCATGTTGCGTATGATGTCTAGCTTGTATTGCTTCTAACTTGAATTGCATCTGCTTACTTTACACATAATGCCTGTGAATATGACACATGTTCCTGTTTCTAGAACATATGTGTACATGATGAGCACATCTCCCCTACTCCACCATCACAGGTGCTTGCTCTTACTTGGAACTGTTATAAGTGGTTACGTTTTCCGTATGATGTCTAGTTTGTATTGCTTCTGATTATGTTGAATTGCATCTGCGTAGCTTACAACTTATACCTGCAACGGTCACTTACCCATAAGACACATTTAACTTGGGACTGTGATGTAGGTTGCATCTTGCATTGTCTTCTAGCTTGTACTGTTTCTAATTTCTTGAAATGGCACTTACAACGAGACACTTTTTACCCGATAGAGTGATATTGGTTGCATGTTCATATGGTTCCTAGCTTTCATTTCTTCTAATTTTGTTGAAATGCCTTCCGCTTACTATTTTTTCATACATATTCCATCCTCCTATCGTACGTGTGAATATGAAATGCTGTCTTTTTTTGTATATATTCCATCCTCCTATTCCGCGCTTGCCTTACATCAAAGTAGTGTTCGTTTGTATCATGCATCAACCAGTTATGCAGAGCTAATTTTATTCATCTTCTTGTGGTTTTGACTTCATAAGGCAATATCAGAAAATAGGAAGGAAAAGAGTAAGTTAGGGGATCTTGGTGGTCCTCCGCACCGACGCAAACAGAGACTCTCTAGATTTTCCACTGCTACTGCTAATGAAGTTGAAGTCCCAAGTCTACATGATGAATTCATCTCCCGTACTCCACCATCGCAGGTGCTTGCTCTAAGTTGACAGTGTGATAATTGGTTTCATGTTGCATATGTTGTCTAGCATGTATTTCTTCTATTTTGATTAAATTGCACCTGCTGAGTTTATATGTTATACATGTGCATATGACATGGCTTTCTGTGTCTAGAATACACTACATCTATCTATCATACCATGTTCTTACATCAAAGTACTGCTGTTGTGTATCCCACATCAGTCACTCATGATTTTGGACGCTTTTAACACGGCAGTTTGACAGTGGTTGCATCTTGCATTGATTTCTATGTTGTACTGCTTCTAATTTTTCGAATTGCCACTTATGACAAGACACTTTTAATCTGGCAGAGTAATATTGGTTGCATCTTTCATATGGTGTCTAGCTTGCATTACTTTTATTTTCTTGAAAATCCTTCTGCTTAGTTTGCACATCGTAGCTGTGAATATGTCAAGCCGTCCTGTTTTTCTTACATATTCCATCCTCATACGGTTGTCTTACATTAAACTATTACTTGTCTGTATCATGCACCAATGAGTTCTGAAGAGTGATTTTATTATTTTGTGTTGTGGGTACAGCTTGACATGGCAAAGTCAAAAAAGAGCAAGGAAAATAATATAGTAGGGAGTGATGTTACTCGTCGTGTGAAACGGAAAAGGTTCTGCCGTCGAGATTCTGCTGGTACTTATAGTGCAGTAGAAGGTCCAAGTCCACTGGCTAAATCTACAAACACAGTATCACCTGCTCCACCAGCTGCAGCATCCGCTTCAACTGTACCAGCATCTCAACCAGTTACTCGTTCGTTTGCTCCAGAACTGGCCAGTTCCCAAGCTGCCTTTACACCTAACACTACTTCTGAAGCACTGCTGACACAACAGGACTTGGCAAGATCAGATGAACCTCATGAGCATCAACACCAAGACGGTACCTGACCGAGTCAAGTTGCAGTTGCATGCTCCTTTATATGTACTCTCACAGTTTGATGTACACTAACACTTTCCATATTCGTTGTTGTACTAGCACCACGGCGCAAGCGGAAACAAACATCAGGGATAATGCTTGACAGATTAACAAAATCTAAAGGAGGAAGAATGGAGATCCATTTTGAGGCAGGTTTAAAAAGGCCACGTGATGCTACAGAGTCAGCCAAGTTAGTATCAGAGGCAGCTGTTGCCGTTAGGTGTCATGCACGTATCCTCCCAACATGGATCCAGTACAGGCATGAGAAAGACAATACCCAGTTTAACACCTTCCTTGACCATTTATCCGTAAGTAATGTTATTCATCACAATTAGTAATATTGTCTTGCTCTGTCCCATACTTTCTAGTTTCCTACTAATAAGATTCACATTCTTTTTTTCAATATATGAGGTTCAAGTTGGATCCGAAAGATGATGCAACTAAACAAGCATGCACGCATGTTTTTCAGTCTGCTCTGCGACAGTATCGGTACCACCTTATAAAATCTCATTTTGAAGGCAAGGCTAACAATGAAATCGCCCAAACATCTCCAGTGGAATATATTACAGATGAAGACTGGACAGCCCTCGTTAAACACTGGTCTGATCCAAAGTATCAGGTAGGCTATATGTATTTGATCAGACCACATATTGAACTTGTATTTATGTATGTGCCTTACACGTGTATCTTCTTCTAGGCTAACTGTTTGAAGAACAAAACCAACCGTTCTAAAGTGAAATTCTAACAGACAACATGATCTCGTAGCTATATTGCACACTGCGAGGCTCTTGTAAATAGCTTCTACTTCCTTCTTTTTTTGTGCCATATTAACGTATCTATATTGACTTGTTCCAAATACAGAGGAAAGCCCGTGCGGACCAAAAAGAACCTGAGCCGAATGCAGTGCAAATCTTCAAGGATTGCCACACCAGCAAGATGAAGGGCATGAGCACACCAGTTCAAGCCGATGTTGTAAGTCCTTAGTCCTCCCGCCTTGAACTAATTGGTACTGTGATGTGTTCATTTAACTACTTGGTTTGCAGCCAATGTCAGTTACTCTGTTCACTTTTATTCATAGTTGTCTTAACGTATCATTTCACCTCACATGGTTTAAAACAGATGAAGGATATTCTTTTGGTCTTGATCTGTAATCTAGTTGTTATGTTCACGTGCGCACACAATGATAAAATAGCCTGTTTGTTTTATATCTGTTTCCCATGATATGAATGATGTCATACTATATTCATCCTACTTTAAACCATGTCTCTTTGTCCTTAGATGTCAATGAATGTTAGGAAATAGGCAATACAGTAGGCATGCTACATGGACATATGTTCCGAAAGTGATTTTATTATGTAGTTGGCACTACAATACATGCTAATGTATTACAGTAGTTCACCAAAATAAGTTATGTATAAATGTTTAACCTACTTTGTTTGTTTTTTTCTCATTAGTAACTTATCTGGTACACTAACCTACAAGTTCAAACTTTCAGGAAGCTATGGAACAAATGATTGAACAGCCACAACCACCTGAAGGTGATGAGGCTACTACAGGCACAATGTCACCTTTTGCTGCAGTGCATCAGTATCTCTCCACTAATAGTGCAAAAAGCACCTTCCTGCGTAATCCTGGGTTGGTTGTCAAGGTAACCTCGTCCAAATCGCCTACTGAACAAAATCTTCCTGCTAGACAGAGTGATATATCTGTGCTCCAGACACAAGTCCAATCCCTAATGGACGTTGTTTCAGAAACAAGAATAGTGGTTGAGAAATGTCGTCAAGATATGAATGGTTTTGAATCCAAACTATCAGACATTCGCTTCGTTGTTTAAGAGCAATGGCGGAAAAAAGGTGGAGATCGTGTTGCTCCATCAGATTCTACAGCCTGAAACATTAGCACTCAGGTCAAATGATCTGTGCTTCTATACATCTGATGGTGCTTTTATCTGGAAGGACTGTAAACTTTATGCCAATAGGCCTTTTGTTGTATGGTTGGAATTTATTTTGTTGTAATACAACATTTATGATGCTGCCTCAGGCTGCAGTAATTACGATGCTATTTTTGTATAGTGTAGGTTTATCTTAGTAATGTATTCGGCCGAAAGCTTTGTAGGAGCCCAACATGCCAACATTCGTCGGGCCCATTCCAATTGGGCTAAAAGCGATTAGGGGCCAAAATTGGCATGTAGCCCACTAAAAATATCTGGGCCTAAATGAGCATAAGCTTTCATATTTTTCTAGTAGGTCTGTGCCCATAGTGGGCCTTTAGCAGGCTTAAACATAATTTGGGCCCTCAGTAAAAATAGGCCGTTTACAGGTGTAAATATCTCGAGCCCATAAAAAACATGGGCCTTTAATAGACCGAAAGTGAGATTGGGCCCTGATTGTGCCAAATAACCCACTGGACTTAGCAGGCCGAAATGGTGGCCCATTTACGACGCAGATCTTTGACAGGCCAAAATTCGGACGGGCCGTAAATGTGCCGACCTAATACACGGGACTTTAATAGGCCGGAACTTCGGTCGGGCTAGATTATCGTCATTTTTATATGGGCCGTTAATGGGCCCGATATGACGTTGGGCCACAGATGGCCCATGGTTTATGTCCGGCGTTAACAGGCCGAAAATGACAACAGGCCGAAAGTGGCCCAAAGCTATAGTGGGCCTCTAACAGGCCGAATGTCAGACATGGCCGAATATGACCCAAATCCTTCACGGTCGTTTATGGGCCGAAAGTTTTGATGGCCTGTAAATGGGCCCAAATGAAGCCGTGCCATTAATAGGCCGTAAATACACCGGGCCGTAATTTGGCCCAATTACTTAGCAGACTGTTAACGGGCTAGAAGTGACCATGGGCCGCGTTGATGACAAGTTTAGGACAGGCCGTTGACGGACCGACTTGACAGAGAATGTTGGGCCTTTAGCTGGGCTGGCCCATTATGGTCTGCAGAATCTTGTGGGCCTTTAGCTGGGCCGGCCCATTGCGGTCCGCAAAATCTTGTGGGCCTTTAGCTGGGCTGGCCCATTATGGTCTGCAAAATCGTGTGGGCCTTTAGCTTGGCCGGCCCACTATGGTCCGCTAAATTTTGGGGGCCTTTAGCTGGGCCGGCCCATTATGGTCCGCTAAATCTTATGGGCCTTCGGTTGGGCCGGCCCATTTAAACTTTGTGGGCCACTTTTGGGCCGGTCCACGTGTCAACATATCATAGGCCCATCTCGACCATTGGATGAGTGACACATGTGCCAACGCGGAGCTGACGCGTGAATCCGTCAGCCAATGAGAATTTTACACGTGGAAAATCGGCATTGGTCGTGGCTGTTAATGGGTTATCGGATCCAAAATCCGACCCGGTAGCTTAACGGCGTTCCATTACGGTGGATGCCACGTGTCGGTCACCCTTGATGAAAGCACTTCTGTGATGCGCGATTTATCGTCATGGAAGTGGACACTTCCGTGATGATAATTTTGGCAATGTCATGGAACACTTCTACGACAGCACAGGTATGACTATCTTGATTCTGTCATAAATTTTTCATGGATGTACATGCATGACAGAAAACGCGACCTACTGTGACAAACACGTATCATCACGGAAGTGTATTTTTGTAGTGCAAGCTTATTAAAGGTGATCGTATCCTTGGAGTAAAAGATGTTATATTTGACAAGGATATATTTTGTAGTGCTTGTCAGGCAGGGAAACAAGTTGGAGGAAGTCATCGCGCGAAGAACATCATGACCACGAGAAGACCACTCGAGCTACTTCACATGGATCTTTTTGGTCCTAACGCTTACAAAAGTCTCGGTGGAAATTCTTTTGGTCTAGTTATAGTTGATGATTTTCAAGATTTATGTGGGTATTCTTTCTCGATGATAAATCGCATGTCCAAAAGATCTTCAAAAACTTCGCTAGGAAGGCCCAAAATCAATTTGAAGTGAAAATCAAGAAGGTTCGCAGCGACAACGGAATGGAGTTCAAGAACGCAAATGTGGATACCTTTCTTGACGAAGAAGGGATTTCACATGAGTTCTCGGCTACGTACACACCTCAACAAAATGGAGTCGTTGAGAGGAAAAACCGGACTCTTATTGAGATGGCAAGAATGATGCTTGATGAGTACAAGACGCTAAAACACTTTTGGGCAAAAGCGGTTGAGACAGCTTGTCATGCTACAAATTGCTTGTATCTTCACAAGCTACTCGGCAAGATGGCATACGAGCTCCTCACCGGTAACAAACCCCAAGTTGGATACTTTCGAGTATTCGGCTCAAAGTGCTACATTCTTGATAAGCATCGTCGCTCTAAATTTGCTCCTAAGTCTCATGAAGGTTTTCTACTTGGTTATGGCTCAAACTCTCACACATACCATGTCTACAATAATTTCACCCGAAAGGTTGAAGAGACGGTGGATGTGAAGTTTGATGAATCTAACGGCTCGCAAGTAGAGCAATTGCCAATTGATGTAGGAGACAAAGACCCTTTGGAAGAAATCCAAGACTTGTCTATTGGCAAGATTCGTCCAACGGAGGTGAAGGAGAGTACCTCGGCCATCCAAGTGGAAGCTTCTACCTCACGACAAGGTGAACCAAGAGTTGATACGGAAGAATCCACAAGTGGGACACATCAAGATGAAGAAAATGAGGAAGTGCATCAAGATGAACGCCAACAACCTCCTTCTCCACCACGACAAGAGAACGACAATGTCAACAACGAAGAAGGCCAAGAAGAAGAACAAGATTAAGAAGATGTTCAACCAAGATCCAAGCAAAAGCTTTCATGAGTTCGAGCAAGAATTGCTAAAGATCATCCCGTTGAGCAAATCTACAATGATATCCAAACCGGGAGAATCATTTGCTCAAAAACTCGTTTAGCTAACTTTTGTGAACACTATTCATTCATCTCTTGCATTGAACCTATGAAGGTTGAAGAAGCTTTGGAAGATCCAGATTGGATAAATGCCATGCATGAAGAGCTACACAACTTTGAGAGAAATCAAAGTGTGGACATTGGTTGAAAAGCCCGACAACAACCACAACATCATTGGTACCAAATGGGTGTTTTGCAACAAGCAAGATGAAGATGGTCAACTCATCTGCAATAAAGCATGCCTAGTCGCCCAAGGCTACACTCAAGTCGAAGGTATGGACTATGGTGAGACATATGCCCCCATTGCTATACTTGAGTCCATTCGCATCTTACTTGCCTATGCTAATCATCATGATATCACCTTGTACCAAATGGACATTAAAAGTGCTTTTCTAAATGGTGAAATTGAGGAGGAAGTTATGTTAAGCAACCTCCCGGATTTGTCAATCCTAAGAAACCTAATCATGTTTCAAACTTCACAAAGCTCTTTATGGTCTTAAACAAGCTCCTAGAGCATGGTATAAATGCTTGACCAAGTTTCTTATTGAAAAAGGCTTTGAAATTGGGAAAATAGATTCTACTCTTTTTACTAAAAGGGTTAATGGAGAACTATTTATATGCCAAATTTATGTTGATGATATTATATTTGGATCAACTAACCCTCATTTTAGTGAAAAGTTTGGAAAGCTAATGTCGGAGAAGTTTGAGATGTCGATGATGAGTGAACTCAAATTCTTTCTCGGTTTGCAAATCAAGCAAAATAAGGAAGGCACCTTTGTATCTCAAACGAAGTACACCAAGGACTTATTCAAGAAGTTCAATATGCAAGAATGCAAAGGTATGACTACACCCATGCCTACTAGTAGACATCTTGATTTAACCAAAGATGGTGAACCTGTTGATCAAAAGGTTTATCGCTCTATGATTGGTTCATTGTTATATCTATGTGCTTCACGCCCCGATATTATGCTAAGTGTGTGCATGTGTGCACGATATGAAGCCGCTCCTAAAGAATGTCATCTTCAGGCCGTGAAAAGGATAGTGAGATACTTAATCCATACACCAAATTTTGGCATTTGGTATCCAAAAAGGGCTTCCTTTGATCTTGTTGGCTACTCCAATTCGGACTATGCCGGTGACAAGGTTGATAGAAAGTCCACTTTGGGTACTTGTCAATTTCTTGGTAGATCTCTTGTATCTTTGTCCTCCAAGAAACAAAACTCGGTATCCTTATCCACCGCCGAAGCGGAATATATTGCCGCTGGATCATGTTGTGCTCAATTACTTTGGATTACCCAAACTCTTAAAGATTATGGAATATATGTGAAACATGTTCCATTGCTATGTGACAATGAAAGTGCTATTAAAATTTCTCACAATCCCGTGCAACATTCTCGAACTAAGCATATTGAAGTTTGTCATCATTTCATTCGAGATCATGTTGCCACATGGGACATTAATCTTAAGCATGTTCGAACCGATAAGCAATTGGCGGATATATTTACCAAACCACTTGATGAGAAAGTGTTTTGCAGGTTAAGAGGTGAATTGAACATCATTGATGCTTCAAACTTGGAGTAGGAACTCCATTTAATACATGCAAGGCATGAGCCTATGACTAATCCTTGATATTTGTCTTATGTTGACTATCTTATGTCTTGGATATATTTGCACCTTGCATGGTATCTAACCCGTGTAGGTACTTGGATGAATCGAAATCTATGAGATTGCAACTCACTCACATCTTGAGCAATTTCTATATCACCAAGTCGCTACACAATGGTGGATGAAGACAACGAAGCACGCAACCATTCAAACATATCCTTTGACAAATTCTATCATGATTGTCATTTTGGATACACAAGTTCTGTTCCTTGCAAAAACTAACCCATGTAGGTAGATGGACTCAAACTTCAAGTGATGCTCCCAACTCTTGATGAGCTACATCAACCTTGAGCAACCCACACAAGTTCAACTACATGATCATGATCAACACCACCACCCAAGGTATGTTATTCCATCTTAGAGAAGCTTTACTCCAAGTCATGGGATAAAGCAACTCAACAAGATGTGAATACATCAAGATGCTTTAACGAAAAATGGTAACCCCATTTTGAGCTTAAACGATGAGTATGACCAAAGATCAAGTGATCTCACTTGACTCCTAAGTCAATATACTCTAACATAGGTGACTTTGTCACCGCCCAATTCTAGATGAAGTTCTCTTGTGTTCTTTTTTGTGCTCTTGCATATTTGTTTCCCTCTTCAAAAAAACTTCATCCACATTCTTTTTAGTTTCTTCTATTTTATTTTCTGTTTTGCATTTTCTGCATTAAATTCCTTCCAAATCCTTGTGAGATCTTACTTGTCTAGTGAGCTGAGGTGACAAGTGTTTTCTCTGCGATGAACTCGGTCACACCGGGATGTTTACTTCGGTCCAACCGAACCCTTTCGGTGCCACCGAAGCACCAAACTTGGTGCTACCGATTTCACTATAGGAAAAACATCTTGCCACTTGTTTCTGAATTCTTTTTTATCTAGCTTCACTCAATGAATCTTGTCCTCGACCAGCATCCCACTCAAATTTCTGCTTTGTTCTGTGACTCAAGGACAAACCCCATCATGACAAAAAATCCAGAAGAACCCTTCTTGAAAATTGATGTCAAGGGGGGAGAGAGAGATCATCACATCAAAGCTTAATCATATCTATAGGGGGAGATAATACTCTAGGGAAGAAAGAGACCCTAGATGCTTGGTGTTCAAGAGGAGAGAAGTCACATATTTGCTCGATTGCAGTAGCTTTGTTTATTTCCTTTGAGCTCTAATTTTGCTCTGATTTTCTGTTCCCTATCTTCTCCCAATATCCCATGTTAGATTCAGGGGGAGCAAGACATCTAAGGGAAGGAAATCCTTGAATTGAATGCATATCTTTACCTTTGGGGACATGTCTTTATCCAATGTGGTACTTGGTACTCACTCTACATGTCATCCCAGTCTTGGTACTCTTGTGGTTTCTCATGTTTGCTCTGGCCAGTAGGTGTATCTGTGTTATCTAACCTTGTTTACGCAGGTTCATCCCATCCTAAGCCAACTCAAGACCACAAGGTAAGTATATGCATCACAATCATGTGAATGAGAATTTCTTGCTGATGTACATACTGGTTGCAAGAAGGACTCATGAGCATGAAGGTACATTTCTCATATTTTCATCATTTGCTCTGATGCATATAGCCAAGATACATGTAACACATTGCTTACTCTATCATGTTTATGCATTCACATGCTCCTATATTCCATATTCACATGATTGCATACATGTAGGGGGATCTTATGCAAGTTACATGTCTTTCCAAAGCTTTACTTGCTACTCTCAATATCTTGATCTAAAGCTTTGATGTATGTTGTCATCAATTACCAAAAAGGGGGAGATTGAAAGCACAAGTGCTCCCTAGGTGGTTTTGGTAATTAATGTCAACATGTCTCTTGTTGGACTAACATTTTTATCTAGTATGTTTCAGATAAGTTCAACAGTGAAGTGGCATGGACTAGAGGATGTGAAACCCCTTCAAGATGCTAAGGACAAAGGATTGGCTCAAGCTCAAAGCTCAAGACTCTACATTTTCTATTTTAGTGATCGAAGATCACATTGAGTCTATAGGAAAAGCCAATACTATCAAGGAGGGATGAGGTGTTGCTTAATGAGGCTCTTGCTCAAATGCTTAGTGATATGCCCCAAAGCCCTCAACTACTTTCTCACATCCACATATGACCTAAACCAAAAGTCAAACTCGGCCCCACCGATTCTTCCTATTCAGCGCCACCGAGTTTCAAATGTCGTAGCCACTGCCACAAACCCTAGGCAAATCGGTCTCACTGATAGGGATCTCGGTCTCACCGAGATGGGATTGCAAACTCTCTGTTGCCTATTGCAATACTTTCGGTCTCACTGAAACTTGCGATCGGTCCCACCATGATTGCAATGTAAACTCTCTGTTTCCCTTTTGCAACATTTCGGTCTCGCTGAAATGAGCGATCGGTCTCACCGAGTTTACCTGACCAACTCTCTGGTTAGCTTATTACCAAAATCGGTCTCACCGAGTTTGTGTAATCGGTCTCATTGAGATTACGTTATGCCCTAACCCTAATCATATCGGTCCTACCGAGTTGCATGTCGGTCCCACCGAAAACCCTAACGGTCACTAGCTTTGCTTAATTGGTCCGACCGAGTTTAACCATTCGGTCCCACCAAGTTTGGGAAGTTATGTGTAACGGTTAGATTTTGTGTGGAGGCTGAAAGTGCAACTATCCCTAGGTGGTTTTGGTAATTCATAACAACATATAGCTCATTGAGCTAATGCGATTCCAAGATGATTATTTCAGGAAAGCTCAATGATTGGCATGGCATGGATGTGAAAGTGGAACCCTCAAAATGCTAAGGACAAAGGATTGGCTCAAGCTCAAAAGCTCAAGACTCTTCATTTTATATTTTAGTGATCCAAGATCACATTGAGTCTTTAGGAAAAGCCAATACTATCAAGGAGGGATGAGGTGTTGCTTAATGAGCCTCTTGCTTCATGTGCTTAGTGATATGCTCCAAAATCCTCAACTACTTTCCCATATCCACATATGACCTAAACCCTAAGCCAAACTCGGTCCTACCAATTCTTCCTATCCGGCGCCACCGAGTTTCACTTGTCATTAGCCACTGCCAAACCCTAGCAATTCGGTCCTACCGATAAGGATCTCGGTCCCACCGAGATGGGGTTGCAAACTCTCTGTTTCCCTTTCGTAACTTTTCGGTCCCACCGAAAGAGCGAATCGGTCCCACCGAGATTGCAATGTAAACTCAGTGTTTCCCCTTTGTAACTTTTCGGTCTCACCGAGTTCCACTCGGTCTCACCGAAAGAGCAAATTGGTCCCACCGAGTTTGCCTGACCAACTCTCTGGTTAGCTAATTACCAAATTCGGTCTCACCGAGTTTGTGTAATCGGTCTCACCGAGATTACATTATGCCCAAACCCTAACCGAATCGGTCCTACCGAGTTGCATGTCAGTCCCACCAAAATTCCTAACGGTCACTAGGTTTACTACTTCGGTCAGACCGAGTTTTCTGATTCGGTCCCACCGAGATTGGTAAATTGTGTGTAATGGTTGGATTTTGTGTGGAGGCTATATATACCCCTCCACCTCCTTCTCATTCGAGGAGAGAGCCATCAGAACACACACACCATTCCTACTCATATGTTCTGAGAGAGAACCACCTACTCATGTGTTGAGACCAAGACATTCCATTCCTACCATATGAATCTTGATCTCTAGCCTTCCCAAGTTGCTTTCCACTCAAATCTTCTTTCCACCAAATCCAAATCCTATGAGAGAGAGTTGAGTGTTGGGGAGACTATCATTTGAAGCACAAGAGCAAGGAGTTCATTACCTACACACCATTTGTTACTTCTTGGAGAGTGGTGTCTCCTAGATTGGCTAGGTGTCACTTGGGAGCCTCCGACAAGATTGTGGAGTTGAACCAAGGAGTTTGTAAGGGCAAGGAGATCGCCTACTTCGTGAAGATCTACCGCTAGTGAGGCAAGTCCTTCGTGGGCGATGGCCATGGTGGGATAGACAAGGTTGCTTCTTCGTGGACCCTTTGTGGGTGGTTGCTTCTTCGTGGACCCTTCGTGGGTGGAGCCCTGTGTGGACTCGCACAACCGTTACCCTTGGGTGGAGCCCTGTGTGGACTCGCGCAACCGTTACCCTTCGTGGGTTGAAGTCTCCATCAACGTGGATGTAGGATAGCACCACCTATCCGAACCACGGGAAAAACATCCGTGTCTCCAATTGCGTTTGAAATCTCCAAACCCTTCCCTTTACATTCTTGCAAGTTGCATGCTTTACTTTCCGCTGCCTATATACTCTTTGCATGCTTGCTTGAATTATGTGATGATTGCTTGACTTGTCCTAAATTAGCTAAAATCTGCCAAGAACTAAAATTGGGAAAAGGTTAAGTTTTTATTTGGTCAAGTAGTCTAATCACCCCCCTCTAGACATACTTTCGATCCTACAAGTGGTATCAGAGCTTTGGTCTCCATTTGCTTGATCTCCATAGCTTTTGGTGGTCATAGCCTTGGTTTCACAACCTAGGAGAGTATGGCGTCTAGCGAGGGAAATTATCACCGTAGAGGTCCTTACTTTGATGGTACTAATTTTGCTAGTTGGAAGCATAAAATGAAAATGCATATTCTTGGACATGACCCCGCTGTTTGGGCTATTGTGTGTGTTGGTTTGCAAGGTGACTTCTTTGACGGGAAAGAACCAAACCGTGAAGCTACCGCGGATGAGTTGAAGATGTTGCAATACAATGCTCAAGCTTGCGATATTCTCTTCAACGGATTGTGCCCCGAAGAATTCAATAAAATCAGCCGCCTTGAGAATGCAAAGGAAATTTGGGACACTTTGATTGATATGCACGAAGGTACCCACTCCATCAAGGAATCCAAGTTGGATGTGCTTCAAAGCCAACTTGACAAGGTCAAGATGAAGGATGGTGAAGGTGTCGCTGAAATGTACTCTAGGCTTGCTCTCATCACAAATGAGATTGCCGGCTTAGGAAGTGAAGAGATGACCGATAAATTCATCATCAAGAAGATCCTAAGAGCCTTGGATGGAAAATATGATACCGTGTGCACATTGATCCAAATGATGCCCAATTACAAAGATCTCAAGCCAACGGAGGTGATTGGAAGAATTGTTGCTCATGAGATGTCACTTAAGGATAAAGAGGAACTTCACAACAAATCAAGTGGTGCCTATAAAGCCTCATGTGAAGCCCCTACATCATCAAGTGAGAAACAAGACTTCAATGAAGAATTGAGCTTAATGGTGAAGAACTTCAACAAGTTCTACAAGAGTAGAAGCAAAGATAGAAGCTCCAAGTCAAGGTCCTACAATGACAAAAGATCTTCTAGTCGAGAGCGAAACTGTTACAATTGTGGAAGACCCGGACACTATTCCAATTAGTGTACGGCTCCCTACAAGAGAAGAGAAGATTCTCCAAAAAGAAGAAGCAAAGGATCACCACCTAGAGAAAGAAGGAGTAGAGATGATCATTATGAACGAAGATACTCACGGAGAAGCAAGGATTCGGAAAGGAAGGAAAAATCATCAAGGAGCTACACAAGACGAAGACATCAAGCTCATGTTGGTGAATGGGTATCCGGCTGCGACTCCGGCAGCCACTCCGAGAGAAGTTATCACTCCGACTCCGAAGATACTCAAGATGAAGGTGTTGCCGGTCTAGCACTCGTGTCAACCAACTCCTACGACATATTTGACTCACCAAATGAAGGAATTGGAAGATGCTTCATGGCCAAAGGTCCTAAGGTAACACACCCCGAGTATGTTGATTTCAATAGTGATGAAGATGACTTGTTAGGTGATGATTTGCTTGGTGACAACTCTAGTGATGAATACTATGATGAAAGACCAATTAATCATGATAATCAAGATAAAACGAATGCCAATGATAAGGAGAAGATTGAGGCTCTAACTAAAGAACTAAAAACTCTTAAGTTAGCTCATGACACTATCTTCGAAGATCATCGAGAACTTTTAAGAGCTCATGAGAAACTACACTTTGAAAAGCTCAATCTTGAGCAAGAGCATGAGTTCTTAAAGGCAATCAATGATGATCTCCGCAAGAAAAGTTCTTCTTACATTGCCAAGCGTTTACTCTTATCCACTTACATGCCTCAAGTCAAGTCTAACAAGAAAGATTCTTCCTCTAGTAGTAACAATGATCATGCTAAATCCAATATTGTTGCTTCTAGTAGTTCTCTTGATTCCACTAATGATTCTCTTAGCCAAGTTACACTTGAGCAAGAAAATAGCTTATTGAAGGAATTATAGAGAAGGAGTGTACAAAAGCCTTGCCGGGAGTAAGCAATTCGAGGAAATTGTGCGCAAGCAAGGAATGCACCGGAAGAATCAAGGTGTTGGTTTTGAACGAAAGTTCAATGCCAATGGAGTTGAATGGGAAGAAGATCAATACCCCAAGACAAAGTTTGTTCCTCAACAAGAGAAGTATACTTCTTTCAAGGGGGCACATGCTCAAGATGATCTTCCACCACAAGACTACGAGCAAAAAGGCAAGGACAAGCTTCAAGAGGAAATTTATGCATTTGAAGAAGCTCCTAAGACCTTAGTCAAGTGGATTCCCAAGACTACTTCAAGTTCCACTTCATCAAGTACGACTACAACTCCAAGGATTCCCATCAAGATGATGTGGGTCCAAAAGAAGAAGAACTAGAGAGTTCTTGAGGGTGACTCCGCCAACATACTTCACTCTTATCATTTTGGCAAGAACAAGTGCAATCAACTTCCACATCTTGCACTAGTTCAAGGAGTCACAAACCCTCTTGTTGGTAAGACAAGGGACAAGGTAACCTAAAAGTTTTCATGGACATCATCTTTTGTGTGCATCACTCTATGTCTATGGATATCCTTGTTTGTTCCTTGTGGGACTAACCCATGTAGGTATTGAAAGTTCAATTCACTCATATGGACAGCTCCAAGAGATCTACATCAACATTGAGCATCCACATATTCAATATCTACATGAAGTCATCATCGACAAAACCCAAGGTTAGTTCATCCCTCTTAGGGGGGATATCACATCTAGGGGGAGCTTTACTCTAAGACTTGAGCTAAAGCAACTCTAAAGATGTGAACACAACAATGCTTTATGTAAAAGTGGTAACCCCACTTGAGCTTAAACGATGAGTATGACCTATGATCAAGTGTTCTCACTTGACTCCTAAGTCAATATACTCATATATAGATGACTTTGTCATCGCAAATTACTTGATAGATGCTAGATTTGGTTGTGCATGCCTTGCCACATATTTCATTTGCCATCTTATTGTGTGAGCATGTTGGTTGCATATTTTACTCATTCGAGGACATCCACTTGTTGTTTGATTGTTCGGCTTTATCTTCTTTTGCCAAGTGGATGGACAAGAATGCCTAAGAACCTCCTCTAGCTATCTATGCTTTTCTCGTCTCAAACTCTATTCATGTTGCATCACAAAATTTGATCAAGTCAGATTCGAACCACTCTGTGTGAGGAGCGCTCGGAGTGCCCGATTCGTCATAGACTTAAACTTCCAAAACCTCTTTATGATTCTCGGTCTGACCGATACTCCACTTTCGGTCCTACCGAGATCATTAAGTTGATCTAGGTTTTCAATCTCGGTGCAACCGATTTGAACCTTTCAGTCACACCGAGTTTCAGTAACTGCACGCAGTTATGAATCTCGGTGCCACCGAGTTGTTCCACTCGGTCACACTGACAGGGTCGGGCTATATATAGTCACGGGCAAAATTTGGAAATTTCTCCGAACCCCTTCGCCCGTGCGATAGCCTGCTCTGCCCTTGAGGTCTCCGGATCGTCTTCTCGCCGCCAGCAGCCTCTGGTCGCTGGTCTCCATCACCGTCAATGGGAATTCTGCCCCGCCGTTGCCGCCGTAGCAAGTCCCCGCCGAACTAGGGCACGCCCGGGTAATCACGCTACAGTAACCCTCTGGTAATGATGCCACGTCACGTCGATTATTGTTGATAATCTCGCGTTAGTTCAGAACCAATCCAAATTCAAATCTGAATTAAAGTTAAAACAATTAAAATTTTCAAAAGTCAAAACTAAATTGTTCCTAATGTGTCAAATAACCCGTAATAAATGTTGGTGAAGAAATCATCTTCTAATAAAATACTTAAATGCACTAAATAAACTAAAAGAGCGATAAAACAATTATCTGAAATGCTTTTAAAATAATAAGCACATGCAAAACACTTTATTTAAAGTGCCAGAATATTTGGGGCTGTGACCTATTTAATAACACCAAATTAGTTGTCGCTTTTAAATTTTATAAAACTAAAATAAAAGAAAACTAAAAAGAAATAGAATAAAAAAAGAAGAAGGAAGGAAAACAGAACAAGAAAGAAAGAAAGAACCCCCCCACTGGGCCACAGCCCAGTTGGCCTGTGGGCCAACCAGGCCGGCCCAGCCGGCGCCTATAGCCCCCCAGGGGTGACCGAACCCTAGCGACCCCTCCCCACTTTGACCCGATCCCCACCCCGTTCCCTCATCCTCCTACCCCGCCGCCACCACACAACACACGGGAGAGGAGCTCCCTCCTGTCCGATGCCGCGCCGGCGAATCTGACCGCCTCACTGCCCTTCCCCGTCGCCCGGTCATCTCTCCTCCCTTCGTCCTCCCTAGCAGCTCGCTGCGCCCCTCTTCCTCCTCGTTTGGTCGAGCGCAGCCACCACCTCGCCGTGGCCATGGCCAGCAGCCTTCCCGAGCTGCTCGTGCAGCCCTACGGCTTCCTCAACGTCATCCACGACCTTCTCATGATCGAGACCGACTAGAGCGGCCCCAAGTCAGCGACATCGATCGGATCCCCGTCGCGTTCACCGGAGCTCCTCCTCGACCCCTGCCGTCGCCGACGCCGTCGACGCACGCCGCCACGCCGCTGCACCTCGTCACCACATCGCCGTCGTCTCCGACTTCCTCCTCGACCCCGGCTGCCCCGTGCCCTGCAACCCCTCGTGAGGCCCCCTCCTTCTCCTCTACCCCGCTCTCGCTGCATGCCCCGTGCCACGTCCAGCGTCGTCCTTGTCCCGCGCGCCTCGCTCTGCTCCAGGCTGTGGTCGTCTTCGTCGGCCAGCACTCGTGCGCGCGCGTCCCCGTTAGGCCTTGCCCCGCCTTTGCTCTGCCTGCCGCTGCGGCCTCACCGCGCTGCCCACTGGTCTCCGCCGCCTCCCCTGGCCGGCGACCGTGTTGTTGGCCTCGCCTGGGGCGCGCCTGACCAGGCTTGGGCGCCCGCGCCCATGCGCCCGCGCCCGTAACCGCGCCCGAACCGCTAAGGCCTCTGGGCCTATGACGAAAGGGCCCCACCCCAAAACATTTGTTAAAAAATGAAATTAATTAAATAATTAGTTAATTAATAACTTAATTAAGTTAATTAATCTAGTTTAATTAAACTTAATTAACGTAATCATTTATCTAACTAATTAAACCTGATTAGTGGTCTCAGCCTATGACATGCAGGACCCACACGTCAATTTGACCAAGTCAACTGACTGTTGACTGCTGACATCACCCTGATGTCATGCTGATGTCATTATGGCATTTCCTAATTAAATTAATTCTGTTAATTCTAAAAATGAATTAAAACTTTGAAAATTAATATTAAATAATCTGTAACTCGGATGGAAAAACTTTGTACATGAAAGTTGCTCAGAACGACGAGACGAATCCGGATACGCAGTCCGTTCGTCCGCCGCACACCCCTAACCTATCGAACCCCCAACTTTCCCCCTCCGGCTCCTCTGCCAAAAACACGAAACACCGGGGATATTTTCCCGGATGTTTCCCCCCTTAACCGGCATCACCTCATACCACGTTAGGGCCCGCCTAGCATTGTTACTTGTCTTGTCATGCATCGATATGCATCTGTTTACATGGTATTCATTGTTTCTTCCCCCCTTTTCTCTCCGGTAGACTATGAGACCGACGCTGCTGCTGCCCAGTTCGACTACGGAGTTGACGACCCCACTCTCTTGCCAGAGCAACCAGGCAAGCCCCCCCCCCTTGATCACCAGATATCGCCTATTCTCCTCTATACTGCTTGCATTAGAGTAGTGTAGCATGTTACTGCTTTCCGTTAATCCTATTCTGATGCATAGCCTGTCATTGTTGCTACAGTCATTGATACCTTACCCGCAATCCTAGATGCTTAGTATAGTATGCTAGTTTATCATTATTGGCCCTACATTCTTGTCAGTCTGCCTTGCTATATTATTGGGCCGTGATCACTCGGGAGGTGATCACGGGTATATACTATACATACATACATACTATACAGATGGTGACTAAAGTCGGGTCAGCTCGATGAGTACCCGCAAGTGATTCTGATGAGGGGGCTGAAAGGATAGGTGGCTCCATCCCGGTAGAGGTGGGCCTGGGTTCCCGATGGCCCCCGACTGTTACTTTGTGGCGGAGCGACAGGGCAGGTTGAGACCACCTAGGAGACAGGTGGGCCTGGCCCTGTTCGGCGTTCGCGGATATTTAAAACGCTTAACGAGATCTTGGTATTTGATCTGAGTTGGCTACGAGCCTATACGCACTAACCATCTACGTGGGAGTAGTTATGGGTATCCCGACGTCGTGGTATCAGCCGAAGCACTTCAGACGTCAGCGACGGAGCGGCGCGCGCCGGATTGGACTGGAACGCCTGCTAGGCTAGGTCTGCTTCCGGCCGCCCTCGCGACGTGCAGGTGTGCTATGGGCGATGGGCCCAGACCCCTGTGTGCTTAGGTTTAGACCGGCGTGCTGGCCTCTCTGTTTTGCCTAGGTGGGGCTACGGCGTGTTGATCTTCCGAGGCCGGGCATGACCCAGGAAAGTGTGTCCGGCCAAATGGGATCAAGCATGTTGGGTAAGTTGGTGCACCCCTGCAGGGAAGTTAACCTATTCGAATAGCCGTGATCTTCGGTAACAGGACGACTTGGAGTTGTACCTTGACCTTATGACAACTAGAACCGGATACTTAATAAAACACACCCTTCCAAGTTCCACAGACAACTCGGTGATCGCTTTTCCACAGGGCGACGAGGGGAGGATCGCCGGGTAGGATTATGCTATGCGATGCTACTTGGAGATGCTACTTAGAGATGCTACTTGGAGATGCTACTTGGAGGACTTCAATCTACTCTCTTCTACATGCTGCGAGACGGAGGCTGCCAGAAGCGTAGTCTTCGATAGGACTAGCTATCCCCCTCTTATTCTGGCATTCTGCAGTTCAGTCCACTAATATGGCCTCCTTACACATATACCCATGCATATGTAGTGTAGTTCCTTGCTTGCGAGTACTTTGGATGAGTACTCACGGTAGCTTTTCTCCCTCTTTTCCCCTTTCCCTTCTACCTGGTTGTCGCAACCAGATGCTGGAGCCCTGGAGCCAGACGCCACCGTCAACGATGACTCCTACTACGCTGGAGGTGCCTACTACTACGTGCAGCCCGCTGACGACGACTAGGAGTAGTTAGGAGGATCCCAGGCAGGAGGCCTACGCCTCTTTCGATTGTATCCCAGTTTGTGCTAGCCTTCTTAAGGCAATCTTGTTTAACTTATGTCTGTACTCAGATGTTGTTGCTTCCGCTGACCCGTCTATGATCGAGCACTTGTATTCGAGCCCTCGAGGCCCCTGGCTTGTATTATGATGCTTGTGTGACTTATTTATGTTTTAGAGTTGTGTTGTGATATCTTCCCGTGAGTCCCTGATCTTGATCGTACACATTTGCGTGCATGATTAGTGTACGATTGAATCGGGGGCGTCACATAGGTTAGGTTTGATTCGAAAATTCTAGGTTTAGGTTTCCGCCGAAACCATCTTGGACCCACCGAGTTGAAAAACTCAGTCCCACCGATTTGGCTTATGCCATTGCACAAGTGAGACTCGGTCTGACCGAGAATTACTTATCGATGTGACCGATTTTTGAACTTAGTGAAACCCTAGCAGTCTCGGTGCCACCGAACTGTGACTCGGTCCTACCGAGTTCACTAGTGTAGGTTCCAAAACTGCTTCGGTATCACCGAGTTTGAAAATCGGTAGATCCGAGATGATTTCAGTAGGAAACTAAAACTAAGTTTTTGGATCATTCTTTTTGCAAAAATCTCTGCATTTTGTGATGCTCATCCACTCTATCTCTTCTATAATCTATTCACAGGGTCAACAGTTAGTTTGCAGCATGTCAGACCAGAGTGATAGCCAGAATCTGTCAGAGCAGCAAGTGATGATGAGTAAGGGTACTAGTCCCTCCAGTTCATCTGATGAAGGCAGCAGGAGCACTCCTAGCAATTTGCCAAAGGCTGCCACGAGACAAAGGAAGAAGAAAACTTCAGACTCTGAAGATGAGGACTATGTGGCAGAGGAAGAGGCCACTTCCAAGAGAGTTGAGCCAGCTCAAGGCACAAAGCCAGGGCTAAAAATCAAAAGGCCAGCAGGCAGGCAGCCCATGTCAAAGGCAAGAGCCTCAACTGAGAAGCCCACTCCCCAAGAGCCAGTTGTAGCTGAGGGCAAGAAGAGAAAGGAAAGGGTAAAGAAGACTATGGCTAGAGTACTTGGCAAAGCTTCCATCATGGAAGAGGAAGAGGAAGAAGAGGCAGCTGCACCAGTGCCCAAGGCACCCAAGCTAATGGGAGATGCCATAAAATCAGGGGGAGCTGCTTCCAAGGCCAAGCCAGCTCCAAAGCCAAAGCCCAAGAGGAACACACGGAGCATTCCTGCAGCTGAGAAGAACAAGGCCCCAGTGCCTGAGACTGTTGCTGAGGATGAGGAAGAGAATGTCCTAAGGAAGCTCAAGCCCAAGATCCCAGACCACAACGATGCTCATCCTGTGGCTGAGGATATGAAGCTCAGGAGAGACTCAGGGCTCAGGAAGTGGAGAGAAGAAGATCCATATGCTTCTAGGAGAAGGACTGCCGTGGACTACAGGTTTCACACCAAGGAGCAGCAGGATTTCTATGAGACTGTGCTGCTAGATAAGAAGCCCATTGTCTGTGATATGCGATGGGTTGATTGGACATATATCAAGGAGAATGAGGAGTACTACCCAGGAGTATTTGACAGCTTTAGTGCTTGTGGAGTAGCTGACTTTGTTGGGCAAAAGCTCACAAAGTGGAACGAGGAGCTAATCATGCAATTCTACTCCACAGCACACTTTTATCCAGATGGGAGGATCACATGGATGTCTGAGGGTACAAGGTACCAATCTACAGTGGCTGAGTGGGCACAGATCATTAATGCCCCAGAAGAGCAAGATGAGGACTTGGATATCTATGCCAAGAAAAAGATGGACCACAACTCCATGTCCAACATGTACAAGGAAATTCCGAATGAGGCACTTGACACGTTCAAATTTGGCTCAGTGCATTATCTGCTACCAGGACTGCCTACGATCAACTGGATCCTTAGGCACACCCTTCTGCCCAAGTCTGGAGATCACAAGATGATCAGAGGCCATGCTATCAACTTGCTACATGTGTTTGATGTGCCTCAGAAATTCAAAGTCATGAGCCTCATAGTGGAAACAATCAAAAGGACTGCGGCAGATCAGAAGAGGAGTTGTGGATATGCCCCTCAGATTCAGGAGCTCATCAACTCCAAGATGGGCACGGGCGTATATTTGTTGGATAAGGAACACCTGCCCATCCGTCCAGATTTTGAGGACAATGAAGTTGTTATGACTGAGAACGAGCCATCATCTGCCCAAGCATTTGCAAAGAAGGAGAAGGCGAGGAAGGAGAAAGCTGCCAAGATGCCTACCCAAGAGGAGGCATCTGAATACTTCTTGAAGACCAAACAAGAGCAGCTTAGTTACTTGATTGCATCCACGCTGAGGATTGAGCAAAGTCTAGCCACCCTCACTCAGAATCAGCAGAGCCTAGAGAAAATCATGGAACAGAAGTTCTATGACTTGGATGTCAAGGTAACGGAAGTTCAGTCTGCAGTGGAGCAGCTCCAGGAGAACATGAATGAGAGGAGAGGCAGGACCACGACTCATGCTTTTTCTAGAGTGCCACGAGGCCCGAGGTCGTCTGCCATGCCAGTTGCTGACACCAGAGCCACCACTTCAGCACCAGCTACAGCCTCAGCTCCAGCATCTACTTCAGCTCCAACTCCAGCGACTACTTCAGCATCTACAGAAGCCTTCGTCCTTGGAGTGATCCGGACTCCACCACCACCTGAAGATCAAGCCTGAGCGTCGATCTAATGCTATGCATTTTCTAGGAACTTTTTGGTAACTTGTTGCCAAAGGGGGAGAAGATGTATAGATCATAGGCTTCGAGAGAGAGAGTGTTGCTTTTCTCTCTTGCTTTATTTGGTGGTTTTTCGAACCTTGTTTGCTTTTGAGTGCTTGATACTACGTCATTATTTGTGAGACATTGAGGATCATGTGTTTGATCATAAGCTACACTTAATGCTTGCTTAATGCTATTATCCTATCTATCTTGTGTGATCATTCATTCTTCTTGGTGATGAGTGCATGTATTTCATTCTTATCATTTTGTGCGTTCCACCAAGATGTATGTGACATGGAAGAGTAACCCATGACTCTAACTCTTTGTGCATTTGCAGTCCAAAGCAAATTTTAAATATGCACAAATTTAGGGGGAGCTCTTACTTATCACATACTTCTCAAAGCAGCGATATATTTCATGATTATTATCTTTTGTCGAAGCTTTGATCTATATGTTGTCATCAATTACCAAAAAGGGGGAGATTGAAAGTGCAACTATCCCTAGGTGGTTTTGGTAATTCATAACAACATATAGCTCATTGAGCTAATGCGATTCCAAGATGATTATTTCAGGAAAGCTCAATGATTGGCATGGCATGGATGTGAAAGTGGAACCCTCAAAATGCTAAGGACAAAGGATTGGCTCAAGCTCAAAAGCTCAAGACTCTTCATTTTATATTTTAGTGATCCAAGATCACATTGAGTCTTTAGGAAAAGCCAATACTATCAAGGAGGGATGAGGTGTTGCTTAATGAGCCTCTTGCTTCATGTGCTTAGTGATATGCTCCAAAATCCTCAACTACTTTCCCATATCCACATATGACCTAAACCCTAAGCCAAACTCGGTCCTACAGATTCTTCCTATCCGGCGCCACCGAGTTTCACTTGTCATTAGCCATTGCCAAACCCTAGCAATTCGGTCCTACCGATAAGGATCTCGGTCCCACCGAGATGGGGTTGCAAACTCTCTGTTTCCCTTTCGTAACTTTTCGGTCCCACCGAAAGAGCGAATCGGTCCCACCGAGATTGCAATGTAAACTCAGTGTTTCCCCTTTGTAACTTTTCGGTCTCACCGAGTTCCACTCGGTCTCACCGAAAGCGCAAATCGGTCCCACCGAGTTTGCCTGACCAACTCTCTGGTTAGCTAATTACCAAATTCGGTCTCACCGAGTTTGTGTAATCGGTCTCACCGAGATTACGTTATGCCCAAACCCTAACCGAATCGGTCCTACCGAGTTGCATGTCAGTCCCACCGAAATTCCTAACGGTCACTAGGTTTACTACTTCGGTCAGACCGAGTTTTCTGATTCGGTCCCACCGAGATTGGTAAATTGTGTGTAACGGTTGGATTTTGTGTGGAGGCTATATATACCCCTCCACCTCCTTCTCATTCGAGGAGAGAGCCATCAGAACACACACACCATTCCTACTCATATGTTCTGAGAGAGAACCACCTACTCATGTGTTGAGACCAAGACATTCCATTCCTACCATATGAATCTTGATCTCTAGCCTTCCCAAGTTGCTTTCCACTCAAATCTTCTTTCCACCAAATCCAAATCCTATGAGAGAGAGTTGAGTGTTGGGGAGACTATCATTTGAAGCACAAGAGCAAGGAGTTCATTACCTACACACCATTTGTTACTTCTTGGAGAGTGGTGTCTCCTAGATTGGCTAGGTGTCACTTGGGAGCCTCCGACAAGATTGTGGAGTTGAACCAAGGAGTTTGTAAGGGCAAGGAGATCGCCTACTTCGTGAAGATCTACCGCTAGTGAGGCAAGTCCTTCGTGGGCGATGGCCATGGTGGGATAGACAAGGTTGCTTCTTCGTGGACCCTTCGTGGGTGGAGCCCTGTGTGGACTCGCGCAACCGTTACCCTTGGGTGGAGCCCTGTGTGGACTCGCGCAACCGTTACCCTTCGTGGGTTGAAGTCTCCATCAACGTGGATGTAGGATAGCACCACCTATCCGAACCACGGGAAAAACATCCGTGTCTCCAATTGCGTTTGAAATCTCCAAACCCTTCCCTTTACATTCTTGCAAGTTGCATGCTTTACTTTCCGCTGCCTATATACTCTTTGCATGCTTGCTTGAATTATGTGATGATTGCTTGACTTGTCCTAAATTAGCTAAAATCTGCCAAGAACTAAAATTGGGAAAAGGTTAAGTTTTTATTTGGTCAAGTAGTCTAATCACCCCCCTCTAGACATACTTTCGATCCTACAGAGGCTATAAATACCCCTCCACCTCCTCTTCATTCGTGGAGAGAGCCATCAGAACAAAACTACACTTCCAACCTATACTTTCTGAGAGAGAACCACCTACACTTGTGTTGAGACCAAGATATTCCATTCCTACCATATGAATCTTGATCTCTAGCCTTCCCCAAGTTGCTTTCCAGTCAAATCTTCTTTCCACCAAATCCAAATCCTGTGAGAGCGAGTTGAGTGTTGGGGAGACTTTCATTTGAAGCACAAGAGCAAGGAGTTCATCATCAACACGCCATTTGTTACTTCTTGGAGAGTGGTGTCTCCTAGATTGGCTAGGTGTCACTTGGGATCCTCCGACAAGATTGTGGAGTTTAACCAAGGAGTTTGTAAGGGCAAGGAGATCGCCTACTTCGTGAAGATCTATCGCTAGTGAGGCAAGTCCTTCGTGGGCGATGGCCATGGTGGGATAGACAAGGTTGCTTCTTTGTGGACCCTTCATTGGTGGAGCCCTCAGTGGACTCGTGCAACCGTTACCCTTCGTGGGTTGAAGTCTCCATCAACGTGGATGTACGATAGCACCACCTATCGGAACCACGACAAAAACATTCGTGTCTCCAATTGCGTTTGAATCTTCCAAACCCTTCCCTTTACATTCTTGCGAGTTGCATGCTTTACTTTTCGTTGCTCATTTACTTATTGCATGCTTGCTTGATATGTATTGTGTTTGTTAAACTTGTGCCAAAAATCCACTTCAACCTAAAGAATTTAAAAATTGCAACTTTTGGTACTTAGTGTCTAATCACCCCCCCCCTCTAGACACCTCTTCTAGATCCTTTCAGGCTTAAATAAATTTTCAAGATCAAAAGAAGAATCACCCCAATCATGATCATTGCAACAAATAGTGGACATAGAAAAACTAGCATCCCCAAGCTTAGGGTTTTGCATATTATTAGCACAATTGACATTAATAGAATTTATAATAACATCATTGCAATCATACTTTTTATTCAAAGATCTATCGTGAATCACTTCATAAAATACTTCATCGCAATTTTTAGATTCACAAATTTCAAGCAAAACTTCATAAAGATAATGTAGTGCACAAAACTCACTAGCAATTGGTTCTTCATAATTGGATCTCTTAAAAAGATTAGCAAGCGGATGAGGATCCATAGATCTTAGGTTCTCTGTTTAGTAATAAATAAACAACTATTCCAACCAAACGAGCAAACGAGCCAAGTAAGTCATCAAAGCAAATGGAAAGACGAACAGAAGAAGGGTAAATAAAATGGCAAGGGTGAAGTGGGGGAGAGGAAAACGAGAGGCAAATGGCAAATAATGTAATGCGGAAGATAAGGGTTTGTGATGGGTACTTGGTATGTTGACTTTTGCGTGGACTCCAGAAGTGGCTCGTTGTTGGAAGTCAAATCTTGACTTGCACGAACCTCCCGGGCAACGGCGCCAGAAATTCTTCTTCCTACCTCTTGAGCACTGCGTTGGATTTCCCCGAAGAGGAAAGGGTGATGCAGCAAAGTAGCGTAAGTATTTCCCTTAGTTTTTGAGAACCAAGGTATCAATCCAGTAGGAGGTTGCGCGCGCGTCCCCTAGTACCTGCACAAAGCAAATAACTCCTCGCAACCAATGCGATAAGGGGTTGTCAATCCCTTCACGGTCACTTACGAGAGTGAGATCTGATAGATATGATAAGATAATATTTTTGGTATTTTTGTGATAAAGATGCAATGTAAAATAAAAGCAAAGTAAAAGCAAAGGAAATAACTAAGTATTGGAAGATTAATATGATGAAGATAGACCCAGGGCCATAGGTTTCACTAGTGGCTTCTCTCAAGAGCATAAGTATTTTATGGTGGGTGAACGAATTACTATTGAGCAATTGACAGAATTGAGCATAGTTATGAGAATATCTAGGTATGATCATGTATATAGGCATCACGTCCGAGACAAGTAGACCAACTCCTGCCTGCATCTACTACTATTACTCCACTCATCGACCGCTATCCAGCATGCATCTAGAGTATTAAGTTCATGAAAACAGAGTAATGCCTTAAGCAAGATGACATGATGTAGAGGGATAAATTCATGCAATATGATAAAAAACCATCTTGTTATCCTCGATGGCAACAATACAATACGTGACGTGCTGCCCCTATTGTCACTGTGAAAGGACACCGCAAGATTGAACCCAAAGCTAAGCACTTCTCCCATTGCAAGAAAGATCAATCTAGTAGGCCAAACCAAACTGATAATTCGAAGAGACTTGCAAAGATAACAATTCATACATAAAAGAATTCAGAGAAGATTCAAATATTGTTCATAGATAGACTTGATCATAAACCCACAATTCATCGGTATCAACAAACACACCGCAAAAAGAAGATTACATCGAATAGATCTCCACAAGAGAGGGGGAGAACATTGTATTGAGATCCAAAAAGAGAGAAGAAGCCATCTAACTAATAACTATGGACCCGAAGGTCTGAGGTAAACTACTCACACTTCATCGGAGAGGCTATGGTGTTGATGTAGAAGCCCTCCGTGATGGATACCCCCTCCGGCGGAGCTCCGGAACAGGCCCCAAGATGGGATCTCGTGGATACAGGAAGTTACGGTAGTGGAATTAGGGTTTTGGCTCCGTATCTGATCGTTTGGGGGTACGTAGGTATATATAGGAGGAAGGAGTACGTCGGTGGAGCAACAGAGGGCCCACGAGGGTGGAGGGCGCTCCTGGGGGTAGGCGCGCCCCCCTACCTCATGGCTCCCTCCTTTGTTTCTTGATGTAGGATCCAAGTCTCCTGGATCATGTTCGGTGAGAAAACCACATTCCCGAAGGTTTCATTCCGTTTGGACTCCCTTTGATATTCCTTTTCTTCGAAACCCTAAAATAGGCAAAAACAACAATTCTGGGCTGGGCCTTCGGTTAATAGGTTAGACCCAAAAATAATATAAAAGTGGATAATAAAGCCCAATAATGTCCAAAACAGTAGATAATATAGCATGGAGCAATCAAAAATTATAGATACGTTGGAGACGTATCATTCACACACTCATTCCGGTTGTCGGTGCTCATACTTTTTCATTGTACTCTCCATGCTAGTTTAATTTCTTTTTAGGCCTTCTTCTTGTGTGTTTGAAAAACCTTAAGAAAAACAAAAAAATAGTTGTAGCTTTTAGGCTAAGTTTACTTTCCATGCATGTAGTAGTAATAATTAAAAGAAAACCCAAAAAGATTTATTGTTCTTCTTTTGCTTGTTGGGAGCTTTCCCATGTAAATAATTTTGTTTCTTTTCTTTTCTTTGGGGGTCGAGAGGAGAAGACCATGATGAAAATGTTGAGTGGCTCTTATATGCATTATTTTTTATCTAACAAAGAGCCCATATAACCTTTGTCTTCTCCCTTGAATTGAATGCTTGCAGATTACAACTTAGTTCAATGCACGCGCACTATTATTATTATCCACACCGTTCGGTTGTGCAAGTGAAAGGCAATAATGATGATATATGATGAACTGATTGAGATGAGAGAAGCTGGTATGAACTCTACCTCTCTTGTTTTTGTAAATATGATTAGTTCATCGTTCTTGATTCAGCCTATTATGAATGAAAGATGTTTGCAATGACAATTAGAGATTATAGTTGCTCATGCCATGCTTAATTAGCTAGGAGTTTATAATGGTCTACCTTGCGTGCCAACATGCTATTAAAATGGTTGTGATGTGGTATGTTAGGGTGGTATCCTCCTTTGAATGATTTGAGTGGCTTGACTTGGCACATGTTCACGCATGTAGTTGAAACAAATCAACATAGCCTCCACGATATTTATGTTCATGGTGAATTATATCCTACACATGCTTGCACTGAGTGTTGATTAATTTTAATGCAGGTTCATGACTGTTGTCGCTCTCTAGCTGGTCGCTTCACAGTCTCTTTCTAGCCTTCACTTACTGCTTGTGCATCCAATTCAATAAACCCAAAAGTTATTCCATATGAGTCCACCATACCTTCCTATATGCGGTATCTACCTGCCATTCCAAGTAAATTTGTATGTGCCAAATTCTAAACCTTCAAATGAAATTCTGTTTTGTATGCTCGAATAGCTCATGTATCAACTAGGGTTGTCTATATCTTCCATGCTAGGCGGTTTATTCTCAAGAGGAGTGGACTCTGCTCCTCATTCACGAGAAAATGGCTGGTAACCGGGATGCCCAGTCCCATGCTCAAATCGAATCAAAATAATTGCAAACAAAACTCCCCCAGGATTCTTGTTAGTTGGAGGCACCCGTTGTTTCGGACAAGCCATGGATTGATGTTTGTTGGTGGTAGGGGAGTATAAACTTTACCATTCTGTTGGGGAACTGCCTATAATGTGTGTAGCATGGAAGATATCGAGATCTCTCGGTTGTTATGTTGACAATGAAAGTATACCGCTCAAAATATTATTTATCTCTATTTCAAAAATCGAGCTCTGGCACCTCTACAAATCCCTGCTTCCCTCTGCGAAGGGCCTATCTATTTACTTTTATGTTGATTCGTCATCCTCCTATTAAAAAGCACCAGTTGGAGAGCACCGCTGTCATTTGCATGTATTATTATTAGTTTACATTGAGTATGACTGTGACTGGATCTCTTTTACCATGAATTACAATTTCCAGTCAGCCCTCAATCTTCAGAGGTGCTCTGCATTTATGTTTTGCGGTCTCAGAAAGGGCTAGCGAGATACCATCTTGTTATATCATATTATGATTGTTTTGAGAAAGTGTTGTCATCTGAGATTTATTATTATTGCTCGCTAGTTGATTATGTCATTGATATGAGTAAACATGAGACCTAAATGTTATTGTGAATATGGTTAGTTCATAATCTTTGTTGAAAACTTGAATGCTGGCTTTACATATTTACAACAACAAGAGCAAACAGAATTTGTAAAAGTTTTTCTTTATCACTTTCAATTTGTCAACTGAATTGCTTGAGGACAAGCAAAGGTTTAAGCTTGGGGGAGTTGACACGTCTCCAACGTATCTACTTTTCCAAACACTTTTGCCCTTGTTTTGGTCTCTAACTTGCATGATTTGAATGGAACTAATCCGGACTGACGCAGTTTTAAGCAGAATTGCCATGGTGTTATTTTTGTGCAGAAATAAAAGTTCTCGGAATGACCTGAAAATCAACAGAGAATATTTTTGGAATATATCAAAAATATTGGTGAAAGAATCAAGGCCAGGGGGCCCACACCCTGTCCACGAGGGTGGGGGCGCGCCTACCCCCTGGACACGCCCCTGCCTCGTGGGCCCCCTGGTGCTCCACCGACCTCAACTCCAACTCTATATATTCACATTTAGGGAGAAAAAAATCAGAGAGAAAGATTCATCGCGTTTTACGATACGGAGCCGCCGCCAAGCCCTAATCTCTCTCAGGAGGGCTGATCTAGAGTCCGTTCGGGGCTCCAGAGAGGGGAATCCATCGCCATCATCATCATCAACCTTCCTCCATCACCAATTTCAAGATGCTCACCACCGTGCGTGAGTAATTCCATCGTAGGCTTGCTGGACGATGATGGGTTGGATGAGATTTATCATGTATTCAAGTTAGTTTTGTTAGGGTTTGATCCCTAGTATCCATTATGTTCTAAGATTGATGTTGCTATGACTTTGCTATGCTTAATGCTTGTCACTAGGGCCCGAGTGCCATGATTTCAGATCTGAACCTATTATGTTTTCATGAATATATGTGAGTTCTTGATCCTATCTTGCAAGTCTATAGTCACCTATTATGTGTTATGATCCATTAACCCCGAAGTGACAATAATCGGGATACTTACCGGTGATGGCCGTAGTTTGAGGAGTTCACGTATTCACTAAGTGTTAATGCTTTGGTCCAGTACTCTATTAAAAGGAGGCCTTAATATCCCTTAGTTTCCAATAGGAACCCACTGCCACGGGAGGGTAGGACAAAAGATGTCATGCAAGTTCTTTTCCATAAGCATGTCTGACTATAATCAGAATACATGCCTACATTACATTGATGAATTGGAGCTAGTTCTGTGTCACCCTATGTTATAGCTGTTGCATGAGGAATCGCATCTGACATAATTATCCATCACTGATCCATTGCCTACGAGCTTTTCACATATTGATATTTTCTTAGTTACTTTTCCGTTGCCGCTGTTACAATCACTACAAAACCAATACTGTTACTTTTGCCACCGTTACCGTTACTTCCATATTACTTGCTACTAAATACTTTGCTGCAGATATTAAGTTTTCCAGATGTGGTTGAATTGACAACTCAGGTGCTAATACTTGAGAATATTCTTTGGCTCCCCTTGTGTCGAATTAATAAATTTGGGTTGAATACTCTACCCTCGAAAATTGTTGCGATCCCCTATACTTGTGGGTTATCAAGGTACAAATCCTACGGAAAGTTCACTCCGAGGCTTATGGAGGGCATCATGCTGGAGATAGAACTGCTCACAAGGTATTGCAATCTAGATTTTATTGGCCTACTCTCTTCAAGGATGCCCGTAAGTTTGTCTCTTCTTGTGATGAATGTCAAAGAATAGGTAATATCGATAAGCGTCAAGAAATTCCTATGAATTATTCACTTGTTGTTGAACCTTTTGATGTTTGGGGATTTGATTACATGGGACCTTTTCCTGTAGCGACCCGACCTCAGATGGTCAAGTCTCTGTGCTTAAGTGTCATCCCTGGATCGGTATGCTGACACACAGAGTACTCGAGGATTTATAATAGAGGTAAATCACATGTATAAAGTAACATCAATACTATTACCTCAATCCAAATAGCGGAAGTAACAACAAGGTTGTGGATTCCCATCAACACCAACTGCAAAGTTGAGTGTAGAATTTGTAACCCTAACGTATCACTTACTCGTTGTAAGAATCCTACAACATGAGACGTTGCAGCCACAAAGGGTCTGTACATTGAATGTACTGGAAAATTCACACCATAGAGCAATGATGATAATAGCTATCACCACATGCATATCTGGCTGGTGGAGGCTCTATGGTTATCATGTTTTTGCAAAAAGCCAATTTTTTCCTACTAGAAAGGAATATATTTTATTTAACTACATAGTTTTGTTGAAAATATTGAGAAGGTTCATCCAACTCAATCCCAATTAAAAGTTAACATCCCAACAAATTAATTTAGTAGAGTGATGAGATCAATATGATAATCCAGGAACCAGATACTCAAGAGTCCATAACCGGGGACACGACTAATCATGATTAGTTTGTACACTCTGCAGAGGTTTGCGCACTTTTCCCCACAAGACTCGATCTCCTCCGTTTGATTCCTCGCACTACATGGTGTTTGAGAAACGGATGACCAAGGCACAGTCTTTCAGAAGCATTAACTCTTTACCCTGGGTGGACAGTTACACCTACTTTCCCCTACATCTACTAGCCCACCTCTGAAAGAGGTCACACAACCTACTCAACTATGCTAGAGCCCATAATGGCTTGTGGCTGCACACGGAAGTTTCTAGCATGAATAATCTTATGATCCCTTTGAGCCTGGGTGGCATTCCATAGGGTGATCACATGGGTCCTCCGGGATCCCCTTGGGCAAGCACTGGGTTCTCCAGGTGCCCGGGGAGACCACTGGGTGCTCCAGGGTGCCCCTACCATTCCACCCAGATGTGTATTAAAGTAGCCACCTTAACTTAACCATTAAATAATAGCTCTCACATCTGTCATGAATCACTCAACCAAACCACGTCTACGAGCATAGCATAGCAGTATAAGCATCACGTAGTAACACCCAGGGTTTGAATGTAAGACAATAGGTTCCTACCTCATCAACTACTTCCCAATACCCACATGTTATCAGATCCTAACCATGCAATGTGTGAGGGTTGAAACTAATGCATAAAAACTGGGTATGAAGAGTATGATCAAAGTGTGAACTTGCCTTGTACAGTTGATGTAGATGATTCACACTCATAACTCCTGATAGTTCTACTCGTCATACTCCGGTCAATCTAGCATAAGCAAGCAATAGTAACCACACATAAGCAATCACTCAAAAGATCGAAAAGCACGAAGATGACAATTCAGAAAACATCAAAACCAACAAATAACTCTTGCAACATAAAACAATTTCTAACATTACCAAAATTATGTGAATTTGGCCTTATCAGAAAGTTTAAGTCAAGAGCTTCGATTTGCAAAAAGAATCAACTAAATCGGAATTATAAAACTCAAGTTATGAACAAAAGAAGTTTGAATATGAATCTGGACAAATTTCAAAATTTGAATATTTCAAAAAGTTGATGTGGCAGGTTCACTGGATAGGTGAAAACAAGACAAAACTATAGGCGCTGGTTTCATCTAATTTGGATAAACGAGTGAAAAGTTATGGCTATTTGAAAAATCAGGGCTAAGCTGTTTTACGGAAGAAAAATAGCTACGGCTAAAAAAATCTAAGTCTAATGTATAAATACATATACTGATTGATAATCTAATTATTCTATTGTACTAGTCTAGAAATAATAAACTACGGAAGTATAAAAAGAAAAAAAACGAAGAAAGGTACCTTTATAAGATAGAGAAAAGACGATTTCAGAGAGAGGAGACAATTTCCAGAAGTCCCGCTGAAGAGAAAAAATATTTTTCTTAAATGATATTGATTTAACCCGAATCGGATAATTTTTTGAGGCTCTATAGGTCTATATTTATAGGTGGAAAAAAGAGGTTTTGGGGTCAAAGGCTAGACAATGTAGGACTAAACATATACGTACGTAGATGAAATTTAAAAAGAAAATATGGACTGAAAAGTTAGGCCCGGCCACGCGCTGTAGTTTTTTTTTAAAAAAAATCGGTCAAATAAAAAAAGGCTGGCTGGGCCTGGCCCATGTAGAAGAAACAAAACGATGGGACGCCCGATGCCACTGTACCGCACACGTGGGCGACAGTTAGTTCCAGGCGCACGTGCAGTTTTCTTTTTTTAATAGAAACAGAAAAGGAAAAGCAGAATAACAAAAAAAAGTAAAATTATATATAGGAATATTACATATCGAAATTTTCAGAAAAAGATTTCCTATGACTTGGACATTTTTCTAGCACCAAATAATATCTACATGAATTCAAATAAATCAAACAGTGCTACTGCTCTAATAGAACCCAATAAATATCATTTTAAAAAAATACCAAAATGATTTCAAATTTATTTCTCTCCAATTTTCTAATGTAGGGAATCATTTTACCCTATTTTCCATATATTTTATTTATGGAGGAAAATAATTTGAATAAAAACAAAATAACCCCAAATTGAAAATAATTTCAATGGGACTTCGAATTTAATTCTTTTAAAACTTCCAACTCATATTTCATATGTTTCGAAGAAGTCATTTTATCTTCTCTCATGAAAATCATTGAGTTGCCTAAAGTTTCTGAGTTGGAAAATATTTCCAAATAAATTTCAAATATTTTCAAAAACCCTTTTCATTTATTTAAATAGAAGAAGTCATGTCATCTTCTCTCTAGGGTTTTGTATTTGAAAAGAATTTGAATTCACGGAGATCATAAAAGCAAAATGAAAGTTTGGGAAAGTCCTTTTATTCCCTCTCATTTAACTTTCAAAAAGTTTTGAATTTCACTCAATTTCAGTCAATCAATCACACAACAATCAAACAAAACTATCTATTTAATATAACATTCCAAAATTTAGAATTTTGGGATGTTACATTTCCTTCCTCTATTGGGTATACACATATTTTGGTTGTTGTTGATTATGTTACGAAATGGGTAGAAGCTATTCCAACTAGTAGTGATGATCACAACACCTCTATTAAAATGCTTAAGGAAATTATTTTCCCAAGGTTTGGAGTCCCTAGATATTTAACGACTGATGGTGGTTCACACTTTATTCATGGTGCTCTCCGTAAAATGGCTGCCAAGTATGATGTTAACCATAGAATTGCATCGCCCAATCATCCTCGGTCTAGTGGTCAATTTGAAGTTAGCAATAGAAAATTAATGTTGCAAAAGACTGTCAATAGGTCCAGCAAGAATTGGTCTAAGAAATTAGATGATGCACTTTGGGCCTATAGAACAGCTTATAAAAATCCTATGTGTATGTCTCCTTATAAAATGGTTTATGGAAAAGCTTGTAATTTACCTCTTGAGGTAGAACATAAGGCTTATTGGGCAGTTAAAGAACTCAATTATGATTTCAGACTTGCTGGTGAAAAGAGGTTATTTGATATAAGCTCATTAGATGAATGGAGAACCCAAGCTTATGAAAATGCAAAGTTGTTCAAAGAAAAGGTTAAAAGATGGCAGGACAAAAGAATCCAAAAGTGTGAGTTTAAAGTTGGAGAATATGTTCTTTTGTACAACTCTCGTTTTAGATTTTTTGCAGGGAAGTTCCTCTCGAAATGGGAAGGCCCCTATGTCATCGAGGAGGTTTACCGGTCTGGAGCCATCAAAATAAATAATTTCGAAGTCACTACCCGAAGGTTGTCAATGGGCACGAATAAAGAATTATATCTCAGATTCCATCTACCATGGCCTCTTCAAGCTCCTCCAAGGATAAGATCTCTCCTTCATCACTACCATCATCTCCTTCACCACCAAAAGGAGAATTGAGTATCGGGTACAGGCACTCCCTTTGGCTTCCGCCAAGCTTGGGGGAGGTGCCTCAGTATCGTATCATCCCACTATATTTTTGCTTTTATTTATCTTAGTTCAATCTTTTGCTTTATATGAAATAAAGTTTATTTCGATCCTTTCTTCTTTTGAAAGTTTGCTTAGTGATCTATCCTTGTAATCGTGTGCAAGTTATATAATGAATTTATTTTTAGTTTTTGCTTTCTTTACTTTCATGTTGCAAATGAATAAAAGAATTAAGGAAGGAAGAAAAGGAGAAGGGAAATAAATAAAAAGGAAATAAATCAATAAGATTATATACTAATCCTATGGTAGGTGATGGCACCACATAAGGAAAAGTATATATAAGTAGAAAATTTTATTAGAAATTAACAAACATAGCATTAGTCAATGATGCAACTCATGAAAGAACTAATAACGGAAGAAAAGATTCACATATAGATATACTATCCTTGAAGTGATTGTGAGCATATAGATGGCACCACATAATATTTTAGTTTTTGATTTCTTTACTTTCATGTTGCCAAAATTGTTGACGTTGGACAAGGAAGACAACTTAATGGTTTATGTTTGTTTATATTCACATAGAAGTCATATTGTCATAGATCCTTTAACATGTGATGCTTGCCCCTATCTTTGCAAGCCAAAAATTCCATACTAAGTAGAGATACTACTTGTGCATCCAAAAACCCTTAAACCCAAATCTTTTTCAAGTGTCCACCTTACCTATCTAGCGATTGAGCAAGATCCCTCAGTTAAGTTGTTAGCGGTGCAAAAAGGCAATAAAATTGCTTCTAAATATGTGGGATCATTTAGTGTAAGAGAAAATTTAGCGTTGCACGAACTTGGATGACAAAGAATAAAAGCGACAGACTTCATAATAAAGGTTGTCATCTTAAGGGGCAATGAAACGTGATGTTCTCTTGCACTAAGGGATTGAACATGCAAACAAATAAGCGCATGGCAACCTCTGCTTCCCTCTGCGAAGGGCCTATCTTTTACTTTTATGTATTTACTTTTATGCAAAAGAGTCAAAGTTTTCCCTCTATTCCTTTTTATTTTCTCTTTTGGCAAGCATGATGTGGTGAGGAAAGTGAAGGAAATATGCCCTAGAGGCAATAATAAAGTTGTTATTTATATTTCCTTATATCATGATAAATGTTTATTATTCATGCTAGAATTGTATTAACCGGAAACTTAGTACATGTGTGAATACATAGACAAACAGAGTGTCACTAGTATGCCTGTACTTGACTAGCTCGTTAATCAAAGATGGTTAAGTTTCCTAGCCATAGACATGAGTTGTCATTTGATGAACGGGATCACATCATTAGAGAATGATGTGATTTACTTGACCCATCCGTTAGCTTAGCACTATGTTCGTTTAGTTTACTGCTATTGCTTTCTTCATAACTTATACATGTTCCCATGACTATTAGATTATGCAACTCCTGAATACCATAGGAACACTTAGTGTGCTATCAAACGTCACAACGTAACTGGGTGATAATAAAGATGCTCTATAGGTGTCTCCGATGGTGTTTGTTGAGTTGGCATAGATTGAGATTAGGATTTGTCACTCCGATTGCCGGAGAGGTATCTCTGAGCCCTCTCGGAAATGCACATCACTATAAGTCTTGCAAGCAATGTGACTAATAAGTTAGTTGCAGGATGTTGCATTATGAAATGAGTAAAGAGACTTGCCGGTAATGAGATTGAACTAGGTATGATGATACCGATGATCGAATCTCGGGCAAGTAACATACTGATGACAAAGGGAACAATGTATGTTGTTATGCGGTTCGACCGATAAATATCTTCGTAGAATATGTAGGAGCCAATATGGGCATCCAGGTTCCGCTATTGGTTATTGACCAGAGAGATGTCTTGGTCATGTCTACATAGTTCTCGAACCCGTAGGGTCCGCACGCTTAACGTTCGTTGATGATATAATATTATATGAGTTATGTATGTTGGTGACCGAATGTTGTTCGGAGTCCTAGATGAGATCATGGACATGACGAGGAACTCTGGAATGGTACAAATATAAAGATTGATATATGGGATAATAGTGTTTGGTCTCCGAAAGGGGTTCCGGATGTTTCCCGAAATGTTTGGTTACGAGAACACTTTATTTGGGCCAAAGGGAAAGCCCACAAGGTTTTTGGAAAGCGCAAAAGGAAGTTTTGCGGAGTCTAGGGGCCAGATGCCAGGGTCCCTGGCGTCTGGGTCCCGACGCCGGGAACCCTGGCGTCTGGTCCTGGAGTTCGAGGACTCTTGCCGTTCGGGTGAAACCAACTTTGTGTAGGCTTTTACTCCTAGTTTCGACCCCAAGGTTCAACATATAAATAGAGGGGTAGCGCTAGCACACAAGACACATCAAGAAACATGAAGTCGTGTGCCACCAACCCCATCCCCTCTAGTTTATCATTTGTCATAGTTTTCGTAGTGCTTAGGCGAAGCCCTGCGGAGATTGTTCTCAACCAACACCATCATCACGTCGTTGTGCTGCCGGAACTCATCTACTACTTCACCCCTCTTGCTGGATCAAGAAGGCGAGGATGTCATCGAGCTGAACGTGTGCTGAACACGGAGGTGTCGTACGTTCGGTACTCGATCGGGACGGATCGTGAAGGTGTAGGACTACATCAACCGCGTTGATAGACGCTTCCTCTTTTGGTCTACGAGGGTATGTATACACACTCTCCCCTCTCGTTGCCATGCATCTCCTAAATAGGTCTTGCATGATCGTAGGAATTTTTTTGAAATACTGCGTTCCCCAACAGTGGTATTAGAGCCAAGTCTATCGTAGATGTTATATGCACGAGTAGAACACAAAGAAGTAATGGGCGTGGGTATATACATATTGCTTGCCGTCACTAGTTGTTTCTTGATTCGGCGGTATTGTTGGATGAATCGGCCCGGACTGACATTACATGACCGTGTTCATGAGACTGGTTCTATCGACGTGCTTTGCACACAGGTGGCTGGCGGGTGTCAGTTTCTCCAACTTTAATTGAATCGGATTCAATGAACAGGGTTCTTTTTGAAGATCAAAAAGCAATCACTATACCGTGTTGTGGTTTTTTGATGCGTAGGTAAGAACGGTTCTTGCTAAGCTCGTAGCAGCCACGTAAAACTTGCAACAACAAAGTAGAGGACGTCTAACTTGTTTTTGCAGGGCATGTTGTGATGTGATATGGTCAAGATGTGATTATATAAATTATTGTATGAGATGATCATGTTTTGTAACACAGTTATCGACAACTGGCAGGAGCCATATGGTTGTTGCTTTATTGTATGAAATGCAATCGCCATGTAATTGCTTTACTTTATCACTAAGCAGCAGCGATAGTCATAGAAGCAATAGTTGGCGAGACGACAACGATGCTACGATGGAGATTAAGGTGTCAAGCCAGTGACAATGGTGATCATGACGGTGCTTTGGAGATAGAGATCAAAGGCACAAGATGATGATGGCCATATCATATCACTTATATTGATTCCATGTGATGTTTATCCTTTATGCATCTTATTTTGCTTAGTACGGCGGTAGCATTATAAGACGATCTCTCAATAAATTTCAAGGTATAAGTGTTCTCCCTGAGTATGCACCGTTGCTTTAGTTTTGTGCCGAGACACCACGTGATGGTCGGGTGTGATAAGCTCTACGTTCACATACAATGGGTGCAAGCCAGTTTTGCACAACCAGAATACTTGGGTTAAACTTGACGAGCCTAGCATATGCAGATATGGCCTCGGAACACTAAGACCGAAAGGTCGAGCGTGAATCATATATTAGATATGATCAACATAGTGATGTTCACCATTGAAAACTACTCCATCTCACGTGATGATCAGACATGGTTTAGTTGATATGGATCACGTGATCACTTAGATGATTAGAGGGATGTCTATCTAAGTGGGAGTTCTTAAGTAATATGATTAATTGAACTTTAATTTATCATGAACTTAGTACATGATAGTATTTTGCATGTCTATGTTGTTGTAGATAAATGGCATGTGATGTTGTTCCGTTGAATTTTAATGGGTTCCTAGAAAAAGCTAAGTTGAAAGATGATGGTAGCAACTACATGGACTGGGTCCGTAACTTGAGGATTATCCTCATTGCTGCATAGAAGAATTATGTCCTGGAAGCACCGCTAGGTGCCAAACCCGCTGCAGGAGCAACTCTAGATGTTATGAACACCTGGGAGAGCAAAGCTGATGACTACTCGATAGTTCAGTGTGCCATGCTTTACGGCTTAGAACTGGGACTTCAACGATGTTTTGAACGTCATGGAGCATATGAGATGTTCCAGGAGCTGAAGTTAATATTTCAAGCAAATGCACGGATTGAGAGATATGAAGTCTCCAATAAGTTCTACAGCTGCAAAAAGGAGGAGAATAGTTCTGTCAGTGAGCACATACTCAAAATTTCTGGGTACCACAATCACTTGACTCAGGTGGGAGTTAATCTTCCAGTTGATAGTGTCATTGACAGAGTTCTTCAATCACTACAAAAGCTTCATGATGAACTATAATATGCAAGGGATGGATAAGACAATTCCCGAGCTCTTCGGGATGCTAAAAGCTGTGGAGGTAGAAATCAAGAAGGAGCATCAAGTGTTGATGGTCAACAAGACCACCAGTTTCAAGAAGAAGGGCAAAGGGAATAAGGGGAACTTCAATAAGAACGACAAGGAAGTTGCCGCTCAAGTGAAGAAGCACAAGTCTGGACCTAAGCCTGAGACTGAGTGCTTCTACTACAAAGGGACTGGTCACTGGAAATGGAACTGCCCCAAGTATTTGGCGGATTAGAAGGATGGCAAAGTGAAAGGTATATTTGATATACATGGTATTGATGTGTACCTTACTAATGCTCGCAGTAGCGCCTGGGTATTTGATGCTGGTTCTATTGCTAATATTTGCAACTCAAAACAGGGGCTATGGATTAAGCGAAGATTGGCTAAGGACGGGGAGACGATGCGCGTGGGAAATGGTTCCAAAGTCGATGAGATCGCCGTTGCACGCTACCTCTACATCTACCTTCGGGATTAGTTTTAGACCTGAATAATAGTTATTTGGTGCCAACATTAAGCATGAACATTATATTTGGATCTTGTTTGATGCGAGACAGTTATTCATTTAAATCAGAGAATAATGGTTGTTCTATTTATATGAGTAATATCTTTTATCGTCATGCACCCTTGATGAGTGATCTATTTTTACTAAATCTTGATAGTAGTGATACACATATTCATAGTATTGAAGCAAAAAGATATAAGTTTAATAATGATAGTGCAACTTATTTGTGGCACTGCCGTTTAGGTCATATTGGTGTAAAGCGCATGAAGAAACTCCATGTTGATGGGCTTTTGGAATCACTTGATTATGAATCACTTGATGCTTGCGAACCATGCCTCATGGGCAAGATGACTAAGACTCCGTTCTACGGAACAATGGAATGAGCAACAGACTTATTAGAAATAACACATACTGATGTATGCGGATCGATGAGTGTTGACGCTTGTGGCAGGTGTCGTTATTTTCTGACCTTCACAGATGATTTGAGAAGATATGTGTATGTCTAGTTAATAAAACATAAGTCTAAAACATTTGAAAACTTCAAAGAATTTCAGAGTGAAGTGGAAAATCATCGTAACAAGAAAATTAAGTTTCTTTGATCTGATCATGGAGGTGAATATTTGAGTTATGAGTTTGGTCTTCATTTGAAACAATGTGGAATAGTTTCGCAACTCACGCAACCTAGAACACCACAGCGTAGTGGTGTGTCCGAACGTCATAACCGCATTTTATTATATATGGTGCGATCTATGATGTCTCTTGCTGATTTACCGCTATCATTTTGGGGTTATGCTTTAGAGGCGGCTGCATTCATGTTAAATAGGGCACCATCGAAATCTATTGAGACGACACCTTATGAAGTGTGGTTTGGCAAGAAACCCAAGTTGTCGTTTCTTAAAGATTGGGGTTGTGATGCTTATGTGAAAAAGCTTCAACCTAATAAGCTCGAACCCAAATCAGAGAAATGTGTCTTCATAGGATACCCAAAGGAGACTGTTGGATACACCTTCTATCACAGATCCGAAGGCAAGATATTCATTGCTAAGAATGGATCCTTCCTAGAGAAGGCGTTTCTCTCGAAAGAAGTGAGTGGGAGGAAAGTAGAACTTGATGAGGTAATTGTACCTTCTCCCTTATTGGAAAGTGGTTCATCACTAAAATCAGTTCCAGTGATTCCTACACCAGTAAGTGAGGAAGCTAATGATCATGATTATGAAACTTCTGATCAAGTTACTACCGAAACTCATAAGTCAAGCAGAGTAAGATCTGCACCAGAGTGGTACGGTAATCCTGTTCTGGAGGTCATGTTACATGACCATGACGAACCTACGAACTATGAGGAAGCGATGATGAGCCTAGATTCTCCAAAATGGCTTGACGCCATGAAATCTGAGATGGGATCCATGTATGAGAACAAAGTGTGGACTTTGGTTGACTTGCCCGATGATCGGCAAGCCATAGAGAATAAATGGATCTTCAAGAGGAAGGCTGACACTGACGGTAATGTTACTGTCTACAAAGCTCGACTTGTTCCGAAAGGTTTTCAACAAGTTCAAGGAGTTGACTACCATGAGACCTTCTCACCCGTAGCGATGCTTAAGTCCGCCCGAATCATGTTAGCAATTGCCGCATTTTACAATTATGAAATTTGTCAAATGGATGTCAAAATTGCATTCCTTAATGGATATCTTAAAGAAGAGTTTTATATGATGCAACCAGAAGGTTTTGTCGATCCAAAAGGTGCTAACAAAGTGTGTAAGTTCCAGCGATCCATTTATGGACTGGTGCAAGCATCTCAGAGTTGGAATATACGCTTTGATAGTGTGATAAAAGCATATGGTTTTATACAGACTTTTGGAAAAGCCTGTATTTACAAGAAAGTGAATCGGAGCTCTGTAGCATTTCTGATATTATATGTGGATGACATATTATTGATCGGAAATGATACTGAATTTCTGAATAGCATAAAAGGATACTTGAATAAGATTCTTTCAATGAAAGACCTCGGTGAAGCTGCTTATATATTGGGCATCAAGATCTATAGAGATAGATCAAGATGCTTAATTGGACTTTCACAAAGCACATACCTTGCTAAAGTTTTGAAGAAGTTCAAAATGGATCAAGCAAAGAAGGGGTTCTTGCCTGTGTTACAAGGTGTGAAGTTTAGTCAGACTCAATGCCCGACCACTACAGAATATAGAGAGAAAATGAAAGTCATTCCCTGTGCTTCAGCCATAGGTTCTATCATGTATGCAATGCTTTGTACCAGACCTAATGTGTGCCTTGCTATAGGTTTAGCAGGGAGGTACCAAAGTAATCCAGGAGTGGATCACTGGACAGTGGTCAAGAACATCCTGAAATACCTGAAAATGACTAAGGATATGTTTCTCGTTTATGGAGGTGACAAAGAGCTCGTTGTAAACGGTTACGTTGATGAAAGATTTGACACTTATCTGGATGACTCTAAGTCAGAGACCGGATAAGTATTTTTATTGAATGGTGGAGTTGTCAGTTGGTGCAGTTCTAAGCAAAGCATCGTGGCATGATCTACATGCGAAGCGTGATACATAGCTGCTTCGGAAGCAACAAATGAAGGAGTCTGGATGAAGGAGTTCATATCTGATCTAGGTGTCATACCTAGTGCATCGGGTCCAATGAAAATCTTTTGTGACAATACTGGTGCAATTGCCTTGGCAAATGAATCCAGATTTCACAACAGAACCAAGCACATCAAGAGACGCTTCAATTCCATCCGTGATCAAGTCACGGAGGAAGACATAGAGATTTGCAAGATACATACGGATCTGAATGTTGCAGACCCGTTGACTAAACCTCTCTCACGAGCAAAACATGATCATCACCAAGACTCCATGGGTGTTAGAATCGTTACAATGTAATCTAGATTATTGATTCTAGTGCAAGTGGGAAACTGAAGTAAATATGCCCTAGAGGCAATAATAAAGTTGTTATTTATATTTCCTTATATCATGATAAATGTTTATTATTCATGCTAGAATTGTATTAACCAGAAACTTAGTACATGTGTGAATACATAGACAAACAGAGTGTCACTAGTATGCCTCTACTTGACTAGCTAGTTAATAAAAGATGGTTAAGTTTCCCAGCCATAGACATGAGTTGTCATTTGATGAACGGGATCACATCATTAGAGAATGATGTGATTGACTTGACCCATCTGTTAGCTTAGCACTATGATCGTTTAGTTTATTGCTATTGCTTTATTCATAACTTATACATGTTCCTATGACTATGAGATTATGCAACTCCCGAATACCGAAGGAACACTTAGTGTGCTATCAAACGTCACAACGTAACTGGGTGATTATAAAGATGCTCTACAGGTGTCTCCGATGGTGTTTGTTGAGTTGGCATAGATTGAGATTAGGATTTTTCACTCTGATTGTCGAAGAAGTATCTCCAGGCCCTCTCGGTAATGCACATCACTATAAGCCTTGCAAGCAATGTGACTAATAAGTTAGTTGCAGGATGTTGCATTACGGAATGAGTAAAGAGACTTGCCGGTAACGAGATTGAACTAGGTATGATGATACTAACGATCGAATCTCGGGCAAGTAACATACAGATGACAAAGGGAACAACGTATGTTGTTATGCGGTTCAACCGATAAAGATCTTCGTAGAATATGTAGGAGACAATATGGGCATCTAGGTTCTGCTATTGGTTATTGACCAGAGAGATGTCTCGGTCATGTCTACATAGTTCTCGAACCCGTAGGGTCCGCACGCTTAACATTCGTTGATGATATAGTATTATATGAGGTATGTATGTTGGTGACCGAATGTTATTAGGAGTCCCGGATGAGATCACGAACATGACGAGGAACTCTGGAATGGTCCGGATATAAAGATTGATATATGGGATAATAGTGTTTGGTCTCCGGAAGGGTTCTGAAATTCACCGGAAGGGGTTCCGGATGTTTCCCGAAATGTTTGGGTACGAAAACACTTTATTTGGGCCAAAGGGGAAAGCCCACAAGGTTTTTGGAAAGCGCAAAAGGAAGTTTTGTGGAGTCCTGATGTCTACTACACAACCTTCTTCTTGTAGACGTTGTTGGGCCTCCAAGTACAGAGGTTTGTAGGATAGTAGCAAATTTCCCTCAATTGGATGACCAAAGGTTTATCAATCCGTGGGAGGCGGAGGATGAAGATGTTGTCGGTGTTCTGGGAACGGGGGTCCCCAGACTTGCCTGCCTGCGGCCCACAGCGTGGCGCTACAAGCGGGCCCGTATGGCCCAACTTCACCAACATGCATTCAAAACCCTCGCGAGGGGCCATGCCTCGCGAGGCGGGCGACACAAAACCTCCTTAGGAGTGGCCTCACTAGGCTGGCTCGCGAGGGGCGGAGAGATCAAGGCCAGGCAAACCTCGCGAGGTTTCAATGACGTGAGCCATGATGATCGAGACCAGGCGGGTGCCAGGCAGGAGCCAGCACTCACAGTGTCCTTGTTTCCTCTTTGGTGTTAAGGAGGCAAGCGCAGACGAAAAGTACCAAGGCGTCAAGCAAAGTTTTCCATATCGGTGCAACAAGACCAAGACCAGCAGGACGGCAGGACGGAGGTCACCGTGGAGCCCCAGACGGCGTCACCACCAGAGCCTTTGGCAGGCGAAGACTGATTTTGTCAGGATAACTTGTACTAGTTGTCCCCTTTCAAATTGGCCGTTGTTGGCTCCCTTCCCGCTCAATATTTGGGGAGAGGACCAGGGCCTCCATAAATAGGATTAGCCACCATAGCGGACGGGAGAGGATCGACCTCATATGAGATCTGAGCCATTCCATTGTTAGCCACACACCAACCAAGCACAAGAACACCTCACCTCAGGAGGTTATTCTTCCCCTTGTACTGTTCATCATCAGCCCAAGAGGCAATCCACCACACCACACTGGAGTAGGGTATTACACCACAACGGTGGCCCGAACCAGTATAAATCTTGTGTCTCTTGTGTTGTGAGTTCGTTGACCTAGCCTTTGAGATAGCGAAGTGCTTGAGGGCGTGATCGGTGATGGAGAGATATTCGCGCACACCACGGTGTTCGAACCTTAAGGGCTTTGCCGAAACCCGAAATTCGACATTTGGCGCACCAGGTAGGGGTGCACCGGAGTTTTCCTTCCGTCGATTCGTGCTCCACCATCTTCACGCCCATTCTCTATGGCTAGCGCCGCCCTTTCGGCTGGATCTACGGGTGCCCACAGTGACACACGGGGGCTCCGAGCCCTTGCTGCCGCTCTGTGGCAGGTGCAGTGGCCACCCAAGTTCAAGCCGGAGATGCCGCCACGCTACGACGGCGCAACGGACTCGTCGGCTTTCCTACTGGCGTATGAGGAGGCCGTCCTTAAGGCCGGGGGCGACGACAAGGTCATGGCCAACTGGCTTCCCATGGCCCTCACTGACGCACCGCGCGCCTAGCTGCTCAACCTCCTCGGATCCACGGTGGCGTCCTGGGAGGAGTTGCGCGGCCTCTTCATTGCACGCTACGCAGCACCGGCGCACCACGCGGTTGCGGCCCTCCTCGGCCGCTCACAAGCACCGCCCTTGGATCGTCACTTCAAACCATTCTTTCTTCAGATCGGCGCCACATCCAAGCGCCCGGGGGCTCCGCCGGGCTGGGCCGCGCCTGAGGCCGACCTCAACTTCGACTCAAGGGATCATCCCGCCTCCACCGTCGGCTCAGGTGCGCTCCCAATGCTTTGCACGCCCACCATCTGCCACGTGTCCATCACCAAGACGCTCGTCGACGGCGGCGCCGGCCTCAACGTGCTCTCCGTCGAGGCCTTCAGCCTTCTTCACGTACCGCTCGAGCGGCTCCGTCCTAGCAAGCCTTTCTCAGGGGTTGGTGGAGGCTCCGCCCGCTCCATGGGGCAGATCCGCCTCCTCGTTACCTTCGACACGCGCGACAACTACTGCACTGAGCTCATCGACTTCGACATCGCACACATTAGCCTCCCGTACAACGCCATCCTCGGGTACCCGGCCCTGGCTCAGTTCATGGCGACGACCCATCCGTCCTACAACCTCATGAAGATGCCCGGGAGCAAGAGTGTCCTCACAGTAGTTGGGGACACCAAGGAAGCCTTGATGACGCTCAAGCTCGCCCTCAAGACCGCCGCAGTAGCACAACCCACCTACGCGGATACCTCCAAGGCCAAGGGAGCCGCACCAACCAAGAAGAAGCAGTTTTTCACTCAGGACAAGGCAGAAACCAAGCAGGTGCCAGTCGAGGGACGGGTCCTTGGGGGCAACCTTTACCATAGGCGCCAACCTCGAGCCTGGTCAGGAGGAGGCGCTGGTGAAGTTTCTGCGCGCAAACAAGGAAGTGTTCACTTGGGAGCCCGATTAGCTGGTAGGGGTCCCAAGAGGGGTGATAGAGCACCACCTCAAGGTGTGCCCCAACGTGCGCCCCATAAAGCAAAAGGCGAGGCGACAGTCCACGGAGAAGCAAGCTTTCATCATCCAAGAGACCTGCAAGTTGGAGGCTGCGGGTGTCATTCGCGAGGTTCGGTACCCTGAGTGGCTGGAAAACCCTGTCGTCGTCCCCCAGAAAGGCGGGAAGGAGCGTATGTGCGTCGACTTCACCAACCTCAACAAGGCCTGCCCCCAAGATCCGTTCCCCCTTCCACGTATCGACCAGGTCGTCGACTCCACTTCAGAATGCAACTTGATGTGCTTCCTGGACACGTTCTTAGGGTATCACCAGATCAAGATGGCGGTAGAAGATGTGGAGAAGACAACCTTCCTGACCCCGTGTGGGATGTACTGCTACACTTGCATGCCTTTCGGACTGCGCAATGCAGGCGCAACCTTCCAGCGGCTCATGCACATCGCCTTGGGTCGGCAGCTCGGGAGGAACGCTGAAGCCTATGTCGACGACATCGTGGTGAAGTCTCAGGAGGCGAGGACCTTGATCCAAGACCTAGAGGAAACCTTTGAAAGCCTCCGCCAGGTGGACTTGCGGCTCAACCCGGAGAAGTGCATGTTTGGCGTCCCTTCCAGCAAGCTGCTCGGCTTCCTTGTGTCCCACAGGCGGATCGAGGCCAACCCAGAGAAGGTCAAGGCCATTGAAGACATGAGTCCACCGCAAACCCTCAAGAAAATGCAGAAGCTTGCTGGACGGGTGACTGCGTTGGGACGCTTTATTTCCAAGCTGGGAGAGCGTGCCCTACCCTTCTTCAAGCTGATGAAGAAGAAGGGCCCATTCGAGTGGACCCCGGAGGCCGACCGAGCATTTCAAGACCTCAAGAGATACCTGACCAGCCCTCCAGTGATGGTGGCGCCGCGACCCCTCGAGTCCCTAGTGCTTTATCTTCCTGCCACTCCCTACTCCGCCAGCGCGGCTCTAGTGGCGGTTCGGAAAGAACACCAAGCCAAGGGCGCATCGTGCTGAGCTACGCCCCTAGCAGAGATGACGCAAGACCGGGAGGGCGCCACAAGGGCCGCAGCAGCAACAGCAGAGGGTCAAGCTCAGCAGGACGACGCTCCCGAACCCGCAAAGGCCCCGACAAGCTCCACCACCTCAGGAGGCACTCCAACTCATTGAAGACGTAAACCTCATCAGCGTGCCTACCCTCGTCGAGCATCCGATATACTTCGTCAGCACGGTGTTGCGGGATGCAAGAGCACGGTACCCCATGCCTCAAAAGCTCTTACTCGCGCTCCTGGTGGCCTCACGAAAGCTATGGCACTACTTTCAAGGCCACCCCATCAAGGTCGTCTCGGCCTACCCACTGGAGAGGGTGCTCAGAAGCCCCAACTCCACCGGGAGGGTAGCCGAGTGGAACATCGAGCTGCAGGCGTTCCAGTTGGAGTTCAGCACCACCATGGTCATCAAGGGGGCCGCACTCACCGATTTTGTGGCAGAATGGACGGACGCCCCTAATATGTCCATTTTTCATCATGCTTTTATATCGATATTTATTGCATTATGGGCTGTTATTACACATTATGTCACAATACTTATGCCTATTCTCTCTTATTTTACAAGGTTTACATGAAGAGGGGGAATGCCGGTAGCTGGAATTCTGGGCTGGAAAAGGAGCAAATATTAGAGACCTATTCTGCACATCTCCAAAAGTCCTGAAACTTCATGGGAGCACGTTTCAGAATATATAAAAAATATTGGGCGAAAGAAGTTCCAGAGGGGGCCACCCACCGTCCACGAGGATGGGGGCGCACCCTACCCCCCTGGGCGTGCCCCTGCCTCGTGGGCCCCCTGGTGGCCCTTCGATGCCCATCTTTGGCTATATGGAGTCTTTCATCAAGGAAAAAATCATAAGCTAGCTCACGGGACGAATCTCCGCTGCCACGAGGCGGAAACTTGGCGGAACCAATCTAGGGCTCCGGCGGAGCTGTTCTGCCGGGGAAACTTCCCTCCGGGAGGGGGAAATCATCACCATCGTCATCACCAATGATCCTCTCATTGGGAGGGGATCAATATCCATCAACATCTGCACCAGCACCATCTCATCTCAAACCCTAGTTCATCTCTTGTATCCAATCTTTGTATCCAAACCTCAGATTGGTGCCTGTGGGTTGCTAGTAGTGTTGATTACTCCTTGTAGTTGATGCTAGTTGGTTTACTTGGTGGAAGATCATATGTTCAGATCCATTATGCATATTAATACCCCTCTGATTATGAACATGAATATGCTTTGTTTTGTGAGTAGTTACGTTTGTTCCTGGGGACATGGGAGAAGTCTTGCTATAAGTAGTCACGTGAATTTGGTATTCGTTCGATATTTTGATGAGATGTATGTTGTCATCCCTCTAGTGTTGTCATGTGAACGTCGACTACATGACACTTCACCATTGTTTGGGCCTAGAGGTAGGCATTGGGAAGTAATAAGTAGATGATGGGTTGCTAGAGTGACAGAAGCTTAAACCCTAGTTTACGCGTTGCTTCGTAAGGGGTTGATTTGGATCCATATGTTTCATGCTATGGTTAGGTTTACCTTAATACTTCTGTTGTAGTTGTGAATGCTTGCAATAGGGGTTAATCATAAGTGGGATGCTTGTCCAAGTAAGGGCAGTACCCAAGCACCGGTCCACCCACATATCAAATTATCAAAGTACCGAACACGAATCATATGAACATGATGAAAACTAGCTTGACGATAATTCCCATGTGTCCTTGGGAGCGCTTTCCTTCATATAAGAGTTTGTCCAGGCTTGTCCTTTGCTACAAAAAGGATTGGGCCATCTTGCTGCACCTTATTTCCTTTTATTACTTGCGACTCATTACAAATTACCTTATCACAAAACTATCTGTTACCGATAATTTCAGTGCTTGCAGAGAATACCTTGCTGAAAACCGCTTATCATTTCCTTCTGCTCCTCGTTGGGTTCGACACTCTTACTTATCGAAAAGGCTACGATAGATCCCCTACACTTGTGGGTCATTAGCCCCAGCGCTTGAAATATGCGAGGACCGGTCTCTCTCATCGGGAAGTGAGGCACCCGACGGGTGGGTCATGTATTTCGATGGTGCCGTCGCGCGTCAAGGCACGGGGGCTGGAGCAGTGCTCATCTCGCCCACTCAGGACAAGCTCTACTATGCTGTGCAGCTCTGCTTCCAGCAGGGCGAGAATGTCTCCAACAACATTGCAGAGTACGAATGCCTCATAGCCGGCCTGAAGGCTGCAGCGGCACTGGGGGTGAAGTGTCTCACCATCAGAGGCGACCCGCAGCTCCTCGTCAACTTCTCCAACAAGGTATACGAGCCAAAGGACGAACACATGGAGGCATACCTCGCGGAGGTACGCAAGATGGAGAATCAGTTCCTGGGCTTGGAGTTGCGGCACGTGCCCCGGGGAACCAACAAGGAAGCCGACGACATCGCCAGAAGGGCATCCAAGCGACAACCCCAAGAGCCTGGCGTCTTCGAGGAATGGCTCTTCAAGCCATCGGCGACACCACCGCTTTCAAGGACAGCACAACCTCGGGAGGAGCTCCCGCAGCCGCCTGCCACGGGAGCCCCAGCCTGTGGCCCGACTTTGGGAGCGCGTCTACTCTTGGCGCTCGAGCCCCAGGAGGGGTGCTGGACCAAGGAATTCAAGGAATACCTGATGCAAGGGACGTTGCCAGAGAAGGAGGAGGAGGCGGAGCGTGTGGCCCGGCAAACCACGGCACACTGCATCCAGGATGGTGAGTTATATAGGAAGCAGCCAAATGACGTCTCACTGCGTTGCATTTCCAGGGAACAGGGGAAGGAGATGCTAGCCGACATACGCGGTGGGGACTGCGGGCACCGCTCGTCGTCAAGAACCCTCATCGGCAAGGCATTCCGCAGCGGATTGTACTAGCCTACGGCACTCAATGACGCAGCTGAGCTGGTGAAGTCCTGCGAGGCCTGTCAATTCCACACCAAGCAAATCCACTAGCCAGCTCAGGGCCTCCAGACCATTCCACTCTCGTGGCCATTCGCAGTCTGGGGGCTAGATATCCTGGGCCCGTTCCCTCGGGCGCCTGGGGGCTATCGATACCTCTACGTCGCCATCGACAAGTTCACTAAGTGGGCGGAGGTGGAAGCCGTCCGCACCATCCCAGCTGGCTCCGCGGTCAAGTTCATCAAGGGTCTCGTGAGCCGTTTTGGGGTCCCCAACCGCATCATCACCGATAATGGTTCGCAGTTCACCAGTAATCTCTTCAAAACGTATTGTGCTAACCTTGGAACGCAGATCTGCTTCGCTTCACGGGCGCACCCCGGAGCAATGGTCAAGCCGAACATGCCAACGCAGAGGTCCTGAGAGGCCTCAAGACCAAGACCTTCAAGAAGAAGCTCGAAGCCTGCGGCAGGGGCTGGCACGATGAGCTCCAGTCCGTGTTGTGCTCCATCCACACCACCGCCGCCAAGCCAACGGGAGAGACCCCCTTCTTCCTCATCTACAGAGTAGAAGTGGTTCTCCCTCACGAGGTCATGCATCGCTCCGCACGGGTCCTGGAGTTTGATGAGACGCAGCAGGACGCCACGCGGAGGATGGACCTCGTGCTGGGGGAGGAACGTCGTTGCGATGCTGCACTGCGGACGGCAAGATACCAGCAGGTGCTGCGGCGGTACCACTGTCGCAGCGTCCGCTCCAGGACGCTCGAGGTGGGTGACCTCGTCCTGAGGCGGGTGCTCTCCAAGGAAGGGCTGCATAAGCTCTCACCCATATGGGAGGGCCCGTTCAAGGTCGTCCATGTCTCCCGGCCTGGCGCCGCGCTCCTGGAGACACAGGACGGGGTACCCATCCAGAACGCCTGGAACATCCAGCACCTCCGGAAGTTCTACCCCTGAAGAAAGGCCCACCGCTTGTGAAGCAAGGCCTCGTGCCTGTGAAGGTCTCCGCTCGTGACACTCTCACGTAATAATGAGTGGGGCTGTACACGCCCCGGAGTCTCAGGAGTGCCGCCCTTGGGCCTCGAGGGCTCCCTCCCACGTCTTAGTGGCAACACTTAGCTCCGCGCTGGTGAGAAGACATGAAGACTAGACTAGGTGCCGGACGCGGCTTTTCATTTGCTTTCTGAAGTTGTCTTGCCCCTCTTTTAATTGAAATTTGCCTTCTGGTGGTGTCTCTTGTTGGTCTCGTCCTGTCGCTTTCTGTCTCTGTTTCTGCCTGCATTTCTCTGGTCGACCTGTACTCTCTCTCTCTCTCGCGCCCCTCGTGAGGAGGCTGAGCAGGTACCTTCGTGAGCTTCCTTCTTATGTTTTTAGTGAGACACCCTCGTTCGAGCCTGCAAGCTGGCGCACCTCTCCTAATCCTTGCCCCTCGGATACCGCGATACGAAGCGCTGGGTCAAGGCCAGCGGCACCTTTGACCAAGGCTCGGGTGAACGATAAGCCTCTTAATGAATTTTTTGCAGTTCCTAAGCGCCTACCAGGCCAAGGAGGCCTCGGCAGGCACCAGGGAGCAAGCGCCTCGTAAGGAGGAGACTACTCCGAGAAAGTCAAGCTAAGTTATATCTACATAAAATGACGATGTTGCGGCATAGCACAAAAACGATAAACATAGCATAATAATTGAGAAATCACGGTTCGTTGCACGCCTGCCCGGGGCTCATACTAGTTTCTTTCTTGACACAGGAAGGAAAGGAAGAACAAAATAAAAGCGGACAGGCCCCTACAGCAATCCGCGAGGGCGGGCTCTTGGCGCCGTCCCGAGCTCAGCCAGACCCCTCCTCACGCTTCACGGAGGCGCGGCGACGAGATGACCCACTACCGCCTTCGAAGCGGGCGCGGCGGCGTGGCGGCTAATTGTAACCGCCGCTGCTGGAGCTGTCGCCGGAGGAAGAGCCGTCATAGCTGGATGAGACGTGGTCGGCCCCAAGGGCGGGTTCGCCCTCATCCTCATCACGACCGTCGCCAAGGCCGAGCACCTCCTCACCATCGTTGACCTCGGGGCAGCACCCGACGCGGCGACCGTCTTCCCCAAACACCCTCACGTAGAGGGTCGCGTCACCGTCATACTTGAAATGGAGGGTGCACCACCTGCCCAGGCTGCACGCGCGGGCTAACGTCTACCAGCCGCGGGCCAGGGCTATGTTACCCGCGATGGAGACCTCAACCGCTACCCAGGAAGCCCAACTGCAGTAGCTGTCCGCCTGTAACCAGAGCCCGCCTGGACCAGAGGCCGGCAGCTCGTCGGCGAAGAAGCGCGGGAGTTGAAGCCAGTTGCCGGCTGGGTTCTCCGACTAGACGACGAACTCTGGCAGCACCTCGGCTGAGTGGAAGCGCGGCCGGGGAGGTCGCGCGACCGCGACATCTTTCCCCTCATCAACGGGACTGCCACGACCGGGGCGACCCCTGCCATGCGAAGCGGCACTGCCACGACCGCACGAGGCCACGGTGGGGGTCTAGGTGTGCTTGTGGGGACGGCTGCAACCACGCTTGGGCACCGGAGAGCTGGGGCCCTCACGAGGGGCCTTCCCCTTCTCCGCGGCGGAGAACCTCTTCGACGGCGCCATTGGTATCGCAACTGGCGATGGAGCAAAGGGGGAGAAGCGAGCGGAATGGGAAGAGATGGGCGACGGGGGCTCTGCCCCCTCCCCATTTATAACAGAAGAAGGCCAACCAACGCCCCCCATGATCACAGATAATGATGGTTTTTCCTTGCATGCAGCAGGGACTCGTCAAATCGGGGAGTTGCCGAGGCGACATGGGGAAGCAGAGACGCCCACGTCCAATCAATCGCCAGGTGTCGACCAAGGCCGCGGGCTACTAGGGCCTGCGGTGCTCCGCACTTGCCCCTTGGCTTTGCCTCGAAGCCAAGCCCGAGCGTGCCTTGGGCCCGGGGGCTATTGTCGGCGTTCTGGGAACAGGGGTCCCCAGACTTGCCTGCCTGCGGCCCATAGCATGGCGCTACAAGCGGGCCCGTACGGCCCAACTTCACCAACAAGCATTCAAGACCCTCGTGAGGGTCCAAGCCTCGCGAGGCGGGCGACGCAAGACCTCCTCAGGAGCGGCCTCGCTAGGCTGGCTCGCGAGGGGCGGAGAGATCAAGACCAGGAAAACCTTGCGAGGTTTCAATGACCTGAGCCATGATGATCGAGACCAGGCGGGTGCCAGCGCTCACAGTGTCCTTGTTTCCTCTTTGGTGTTAAGGAGGCAAGCGCAGACGAAGAGTACCGAGGCGTCAAGCAAAGGTTTCCATATCGGTGCAATGAGACCAGGACCAGCAGGACGGCAGGATGGAGGTCACCATGGAGCCCAAGACAGCGTCACCACCAAAGCCTTTGGCAGGCGAAGACTGCTTTTGTCAGGATAACTTGTACTAGTTGTCCCCTTTCAAATTGGCTGTTGTTGGCTCCCTTCCCGCTCAATATTTGGGGAGAGGACCAGGGCCTCTATAAATAGGATTAGCCACCAGAGCGGAGGGGAGAGGATCGACCTCATATGAGATCTGATGTCACATCCCTAGTTCTGATATGACCTAGGCTTGCTTTGTGCATAATGTTTAAATTTCAAATAAAGTTGAAATGGGGATGTTTCAAACCCTAGCACCAAAACAAATTCAAATAGGTTCAAATTAAAAATGGAATTTCAATGAACCCAAAATGCTTTTCAAAAATGTTCAGGGTCTTTGGATAATGTTGGAAACAACAACCAAGGGTGATGCACATTTTTGCTAGACATTTTGGATTTTTGAATGAACCCATATGTATTTGAATTGGAGCTGTTTAAAATAATATAAATATTTTGGAGGCTCCAAAAATGATGGAATTTGGTGAGGGCCTCTGGTATATTATAACTAGTGGTCACAAGGAATCTCAACATTTTTATATTTGTGCTGGTATTTATTTTTAAGTCAAAAACAAATGTCAGAAATAGAAAAGAAAACAAAAAAAGGGAAAAGGCTTACCTGGGCCTTACCTGAGGCCTGGCACTGGCGGCCCAGCTGGCCGGCCCAGCCAGCTGGCCCTGCCAGTCGTCTTCTCCACCGCGCCAGGAGGACGCCGAGCACGCGCTCGCCACACGCGGCCATGCGCCTGGCCACCTCCTGCCTCCCTGCTTGCTCCGTGATCCCTGCAGCGTCGCCACGCACCCCCTGGTCCCTCTCGCTCACTCCCTCTCGCTCCTCCCCCTCCTCTGTCCTCTCTCTCCCACGCATCCAAGCGCTGCCGTCGCCGCTGCTCGCTGCCACAGCGGCCACCGTCCACCACTCGCCTCGCTGACGCGTCCGGAAGAACCGCAACACCGCCCACGTCCCCTCCGTCGACTCACGCCTCGCGGGAGGCCCTGCAACGCTGCAATCGTCGTCGTCTTCAACCTCCAGCGAACGAGATCACCGGCGACCCCTCGCTCGCTCCGAGCCTTCCCCGAGCCCGCTGGCCTGCTCTATGTGATCCCCGTGAGCACCCTGTCGCAACCCCTCTCTCCTCCTCTTAATTTTCGCGCCGTAGTCACCGTTTCGACGAGCCCGAGATGCTCCTGCCGTTGGCCATGGCACCGTCGTGTTCACAGCTGCTGCCAACCGCTTCTGAGCATGTCTCCATGCTCACTGCGTCCCCAGCAACAGAATGGGCCAAACTGCAGCCCCCTAGCGCCCTATAGTGCCCAACCCGCATCAACCGAGCTCCGGCTGCCGCCGCGAGCCCTGCTCCGGCAAGCTCCACCGTCCCCGCGACCTCCCCTATGCCCAGGTGGATGCGGTCGAGCGCGGGCTGCCGATTGGTAGTCCCCGCGCGCTCTTCCGCCGCCTGTAGCGCGTTCCGATGAAGCACCACCGCACGGTTTGGTCGCCGCCGGCCAACTCCGGCAGGCGCTGACGTGGCGGCTTAATTAGTACTTAACCCCCCTCTAATTACCCTCCCTAAGACTGACCAGTGGGCCCCAGGGCTTAGTCAAAGCTAATCATCCCAGGTTTGACTCGGGGTTAACCCCAGTGTCACTGACGTGTGGCCCCTACACGTCCGGTTTTACCTGGTCAGCCCTGCTGACGCCTCTGTGACGTCACGCTGACGCAGTAATTGATTTTCTAGATTTTAAATAATTCAGAGAATTTCAGAAAATATTTAAAACTTCTAAAATTCCAAGAAATAAAACTGTAGCTTAGAATGAAATAATTTATATATGAAAATCATCAGAAAAATCAAAGGAATCCATTTATGCCAGTTACATGCATGAAAAACCAACTTATACATGCTGTATAAGTGAAAACATAATATGGGCATTTTAAATGCTTCATTTTGAATTTGCATTTGAATCTTTGATTCAAATGGGCTTTAACCAATTGGTAGCAACTTGCATTAGCCCAAACACTAGCATTTGCACATGTCATGTTCATGCATCATTTTGTTGCATTTGTTTGTGTGTTGATCGCCGACACCGTTCCTCCTCGATAGGTTCCACTCCGGAAGGTGTTCCCGAGTACCTGTCAAAGGAGCCGTACCCCTTCATCGTTCTATCAGGCAAGCAACCCCCCTTGAGCATTTCGATAAATCCCACTCTCTCGCTCCTGCTCCTTATACTGCATTAGGACAACAATGATTCAAACTGCTACTTTCTGCTGCGATAGTTGAACCCATTCCTCTGCATGACCTGTCATTGCCACAGTAAATAGTTGAAACCCACTAGCATGAGTAGGAGTTGCTTGAGCCTTGATGTGCCTACTCATCCATGCTTGTTTTCTTTATGCCAGCTATGCTTAGAGTTGTGTCAGGTCTGATTCACCGGGAATGAATCGGAGTGGTGAACATGTCCTACCGATAAAGGCTAAGTGTGTGAACACGTTTTGATAAAGGTAGCGATGAGAGGCCATGTAGGAGTACATGGTGGGTTGTCTCATTGGAACCGTCCCTAAGCACTGAGTTCTGTGTATGTTATCCAAGTCCAGTTACTACCACACATTGGGTTCCGGTCATTCGGCCCCTCTCAGCTTATTAATCCATTGGATCTCTGTCTAGGAGTTGCAACTAGTTTCTGGCATTTGTAGGTACTGCTACTTGTCTACCAGGTGGTGTCCGATGGGACGGGCTTGGGACAGACTAGGCACCGTGGCATGGTGTACCAAGTGGCACCTGGATGGTGGGCTTGGGAACCCTGCACACATCATTTGGGGCCGTACTAGAGACTTCGGCCGGAACTCCTTGCGGATGGAACTCGAATAGGCGATAAACCTGGACGAGAGACTTGTGTGGTTAGTCAGGTCGTGGCCGACACCCTCGCCTGGTTTCCGCTTGAAGGTTACCGAGGTACATGACGTGTACAGGGCTATAAGTGGCGAGAGCGTGTGTGAAGAAGTACACCCCTGCAGGGTCAATATTATCTATTCGAATAGTCGTTTTCCTCGTATATGGAAACTTGGAGGACTTATGTAGTACATAGACAACTTGAAGTGGATACTCTAAAATACGCAAGATAAGCGTGAGTGCTATGGATGGCCTTCTCGTAGGGAGACGGGAACGGATCCATAGTGGAGTATTGATATGGTGAATATGTGGACTCGTGTGTGTCTTCTCACCTCAAAGAAGTTTCTGATACTCGTAGTATTGGTTAGCCACTGAGTCAAAGCTGGCTTGCTGCTATTAACTCCACTCCCCCCTTGTTGATAATGTTGCATATGTAGATAGTTCTGATGTAAGACTTGTTGAGCACCTTTGTACTCACGTTTGCTTATTTATGTTTTGCAGTTGGTTACACTAGTGACTTCGGCAAGTAGCTTGTATCCCAGCTACGATCTTGTACCCTTGGGAGGGTCGTGTTTAGTCAGGCTTCTTAGTCTTTTCCTTTTGTAGTTGTCTGTACTCAGACATGTAATGCTTCCGTTGCTTGTATGCTCTGAATGATGGGTCATGAGACCCCTGTTTGTATTGATGCTATGTGGCTCTTCTGGGCCTTTATCTATATGAGTTTGAGTTATGTTGTGATGCCATGTTGTACAGCACATACTTGCATGTTATGCGTACGTGTAGCGTGTATTGCTATGTGTGCGATCCGACAACCTAGTTGTTTACATCTGGTAGCCTCTCTTATGGGGAAATGTAGTCTTGTGCTTCCATGAGCCATAGTAGTCCGCTACAGCCCAGTTCACCGAAGTCCTTCTAGCCCAGCACTACTACTCCGGAAAACTTGACTGGCCGACATGTGATTCACTTCATTCATGTGTCTGTCCCTTCGGGGAAATGTCACACGGTGACATCCGGAGTCCTGCCTAGCCTGCTACAGCCCGGGTTCCCAGAGTCTTGTTAGCCCAGTGCTATAGCCCGGATTCATACGCTATTGACCGACATGCTCGAGGTTGATTCATGTATGCCTGTCCCTGTAAGTTAGTGCCACTTTGGGTTCACGACTAGTCATGTCGGCTCGGGTTCTCTGTCATATGGATGCTAGCGACACTATCATATACATGAGCCAAAAGGCGCAAACGGTCCCGGGCCAGGTAAGGTGGCACCCATGGGAATACCGTGCGTGAGGCCGCAAAGTGATATGAAGGGTTACATGCTAGATCGGTGTGACTTAGGATCAGGGTCCCGACAGCGTTGGTATCAGAGCCTGACTAACTGTAGGATTACCAATCCAAACTGGTCGAAGTTGAGTCTAGAAATGCTTTAGTTATATAAGGGAATTGATTGTGGAAGGGAACGTAAGGCTCTTTTTACTCCTTTACCTCATGTCATTCTTTCTGAGTCAGCCTCTTCTTTTCTACGAGGGTTAAGGCCTAGGCTTCTCCTCTATCTCTCAGGATGACGTGTTACTAAACCATAAAGTCTTAGGATTGTTGGGTTGTGTCTCCGTATAGCTCTACTACTTCCGTGTGTCCTCAGTTTGACCCAGAACCTTGATATTATGATGCTGGTTGATTATGCTATTCCTTTGATGAATGTCTCAAAAATTCTTTTGAGCATTTACAGCCGTTATGCTGCCGAAACTGTCCCAGGATTTCAAGAGTTTCCAATGCTTTTGCATTACATTCCGCATCCTTATGTCGATGCTAATTCCATCCTTGTTTCCTTGGTTTCTATGCCAGGATGTCGTCTGCTAACCGAGGTTCAGTTGCTCATAGCAAGAACCACGGAGATGGTAGGGATGAGGATCCTCCTGACCAGCCTTTGATGGCAGAGTTCTTGTTAGCATCCAAGAGGAACAAGCGTGAGACTAACCGCTTGCTGGCACAGATTGAGCAGAACACCGCACATCAGCGTAAGAAGTTGGTTTCCATCACCGACTTCATTGGTCTGAAACCACCCACCTTCCATCACTCCATTGAGCCACTTGATGCAGATGACTGGCTGCCTATTGATGCTTACATTAGAGAGTTTGGAAGCCTTGCCCGCTATGCTACAGAAGAAGTGTCCACGGACGCTAAGAAGCAGGCTAGGTTCCGTAAGGGTCTCAACCCTCAGTTGCGTCGTGATCTCCACCTGCTTCATTGTGATACTTTCCAGGCTCTTGTGGATAAGGCCATTAATGCAGAGACAGCTCAGCTCACTTACGAGGAGTCTCGTAAGCACAACCATGATCTGGGTTCTTCCTCCCGCTCTGGCTCTAAGAAGCGACGAATTTGGATTCCGAACTCAGCTCTTCCACCTGGATATGCACCGAGGCCATCCGATGTGGTGCCTCACCCAACTCAGCAACGTGCTCCACCCAGGCCTATTAGTGGACCACTTGCCAATGTAGGTCCACGTCCTACCTCAGGAACTTGCTTCACCTGCGGAGAACCAGGACACTATGCACGTGACTGCCCTCAGTCCAGTTATACTCCACCCCAGTCTGAGAGGTCTGTTGGCCATGAAAAGCCATCAGTCAAGATGATCAGTACCAAGCCAGCCTCCATTGAACGAGCATGTGTGCACCATGTCTCAGCTTCAGAAGCTCAAGATGATCTCGACGTCGTACTGGGTACGCTTCTTGTCAATTGTCACCCAGCTTCAGTTCTGTTCGATACTGGAGCATCCCACTCCTTCATATCCGAAGGTTACGCTCGGTTGCACGAAATGTCATTTTGTGATATGCCGACTCCACTAATAATCCAGACTACTGGTTCCAAATGGCAAACCTCCAAGGTAAGCCATGGTAATGAAATTCTTGTTGACAGACTGGTATTCCTTGCTTCTTTGATATCTCTCAAGTCTTCATATATTAACATCATCTTGGGTATGGACTGGATGACAGCTCATCATGCCAAGATCGATTGTTACACTAGATCTATTCAACTTACACATCCATCTGGCAAAATATTCATTGTCTCCACTAGAGTTGCAATGCGTCAACTCTATTCTCTTAATGCCAGCCCTCTTCCAGACCCTGAAGATATTCCGGTAGTCCGTGACTTCCCGGATGTCTTTCCAGAAGAACTGCCAGGTGTCCCACCTGACAGAGATGTAGAGTTTGTCATAGAACTTATCCCAGGAACTGTTCCAATCTCTAGGAGACCATACAAGATGGCACCTTTGGAGTTAGCCGAGCTTAAGAAACAGCTTGATGAGTCCTTGCAAAGGAGTTTCATCCGTCCCAGTTCTTCTCCTTGGGCTTGTCCTGTCCTCTTCGTCAAGAAGAAGGATGGTACGGATCGGATGGTTGTAGATTATCGCCCCGTTCACGTGGTCACGATAAAGAAAAAGTATCCGCTCCCCAGGATCAACGACCTGTATGATCAGCTCGCTGGATCCTCAATCTTTTCCAATATGGATTTGAGGTTAGGCTACCACCAAATCAAAATCAGAAACGGGGACATCCCCAAAACGGCCTTTGTCACTCGTTATGGTCAATACGAGTACACCGTAACGTCTTTCGGCCTAACCAATGCTCCAGCTACTTTCTCCCGCTTGATGAACTCGATCTTTATGGAGTATTTAGATAAGTTCGTCGTGGTTTATCTCGATGATATTCTTATTTACTCGAAGAACGAGGAAGAGCATGCCGAACATCTTAGACTCGTGTTAGAAAAACTCAGAGAGCACCGCCTTTATGCCAAGTTCTCCAAGTGTGAATTTTGGTTGCCAGAAGTGACCTATCTAGGCCACGTGATATCTGGTAAGGTCATTGTTGTCAATCCCGAGAGAGTCAAAGCCATTCTCGATTGGACTCCACCCGAAACGGTCAAACAAGTTAGGAGTTTTCTTGGTCTAGCCAGCTATTGTCGCCGCTTTGTTGAAAACTTCTCCAAAGTGGCCAAACCCCTCATGGAGCTTCTCAAGAAAGATAAAAGGTTTGAGTGGACCCCACAGTGTGAGCACAGTTTTCACGAACTGAAAAGACGCCTGACTTCTGCGCCCATACTCGTGCCACCGGATTTCACTAAAGACTTTGTTATCTATTGCGACGCTTCACGTCAAGGACTAGGTTGCATTCTTATGCAGGATCATCATGAGATTGCATATGCATCTCGACAGTTGCATCCACATGAGGAAAATTATCCTACACATGATCTGGAGCTTACAGCCGTAGTCTATGCACTTAAGACTTGGCGACATTACCTCCTTGGTAACCGTTGCGAAATCTACACTGACCATCAGAGTCTCAAGTATATCTTCACCCCAACCGGATCTGAATCTCAGACAGAGATGTTGGTTGGAGTTGATCTCAGATTACAACTTCGGAATCACCTACACCCCAGGCAAAGCCAGTGTCATGGCTGATGCTTTAAGTCGTAAATCCTATTGCAACAACCTCATGTTGCAACAATGTCAACCACCCCTCCATGAGGAATTCTATAAGCTTAACCTTCACATAGCTCCTCTTGGTTCCCTTTCTACCTTGGTGGCGAAACCTACCCTTACGGATCAGATCATAGAGGCTCAGAAGCATGATACGGGAATTTCCCGAATCAAGAAGAATATTTCCAAGGGAGTTGATGGTTGTTTCTCTATGGATGAATGAGGTGTTGTTTACTTTGGAAACCGTTTGGTGGTTCCAAAATGTCAACAGATGCAGCAACTGATCCTTAAGGAGGCCCATGAATCCCCTCTCACGATTCATCCCGGTAGTACAAAGATGTATCAGGACCTACGCCAGAGGTTCTAGTGGACTAGGATGAAGAGAGAGATCGCTCAGTATATTGCCAACTGTGATGTTTGTCGTCGCGTTAAGGCAGAGCATCAGAGACCTGCTGGCACCCTTCAACCTTTAGCTATTCCCGAGTGGAAATGGGACAAAGTTGGTATGGACTTCATCACCGGCTTTCCCAGGACCAAGAAAGGAAATAATGCTATCTTCGTAGTCATTGACCGTCTTTCCAAAGTGGCTCACTTCCTACCGGTTCAAGAGAGTATCACTGCTAGTCAGCTCGCTGACTTATATATCTCCCGAATAGTGTCACTCCATGGTGTTCCACTAGAGATCAATTCAGACCGTGGCAGTCTTTTCACCTCTCATTTATAGGAAAGTTTCCAAACTGCCATGGGCACCCATCTTTCCTTCAGTACCGCTTTCCACCCTCAATCAAGTGGTCAGGTGGAAAGGGTCAACCAAATTCTTGAAGACATGCTTAGAGCTTGCGTTATCTCATTCGGTATGGATTGGGAGAAATGTCTTCCCTTCGCCGAGTTTGCTTATAACAATAGCTACCAATCCAGTCTTAAGAAAGCACCCTTCGAGATTCTGTATGGACGAAGATGTCGAACACCTTTGAACTGGTCAGAAACTGGTGAAAGACAATTCTTTTGACCGGATATGATCCAGGAGGCAGAAGAGCAAGTTCGCATCATTCGTGAGAATTTGAAAACAGCCCAATCTCGTCAACAGAGCCAGTATGACCGCCGTCATAAGTGGCTTATGAAGTTGGCGACAAGGCTTACCTTCGGGTTACTCCTTTGAAGGGTACCCATCGTTTCGGTATCAAGGGAAAGTTGGCTCCTCATTACATTGGTCCTTTTCGCATTCTCGCTAAACAAGGAGAGGTTGCCTACCAGTTGGAACTACCCCCACATCTTTCTCGAGTTCATGATGTCTTCCACGTCTCTCAACTCAGGCGTTGCTTCTCGGATCCCATCCGCGGAGTGGACCACGAAACGCTTGATCTCCAAGATAACCTCACTTATCGAGAGTACCCCGTTCGCATTCTGGATCAAGCAGAGCGTGTCACTCGACGTCATAACATCAAGTTTCTCAAGGTTCAATGGTCTCATCATTCTGAGAGAGAAGCTACTTGGGAGCGAGAAGATCGTCTTCGACTTGAGTACCCCGCTTTCTTTCCGCCAACTCCTGAATCTCGGGATGAGATTTTTTCGAGTGGGGGCGAGTTGTCACATCCCTAGTTCTGGTATGACCTAGGCTTGCTTTGTGCATCATGTTTAAATTTCAAATGAAGTTGAAATGGGGATGTTTCAAACCCTAGCACCAAAACAAATTCAAATAGGTTCAAATTAAAAATGGAATTTCAACGAACCCAAAATGCTTTTCAAAAATGTTCATGGTCTTTGGATAATGTTGGAAACAACAACCAGGGGTGATGCACATTTTTGCTAGACATTTTGGATTTTTGAATGAACCCATATGTATTTGAATTGGAGTTGTTTAAAATAATATAAATATTTTGGAGGCTCCAAAAATGTTGGAATTTGGTGAGGGCCTCTGGTATATTATAACTACTGGTCACAAGGAATCTCAACATTTTTATATTTGTGCTGGTATTTATTTTTAAGTCAAAAACAAAGGTCAGAAATAGAAAAGAAAACAAAAAAAGGGAAAAGCCTTACCTGGGCCTTACCTGAGGCCTAGCACTGGCGGCCCAGCTGGCCGGCCCAGCCAGCTGGCCCTGCCAGTCGTCTTCTCCACCGTGCCAGGAGGACGCCGAGCACGCGCTCGCCGCACGCGGCCACGCGCCCGGCCACCTCCTGCCTCCATGCTTGCTCTGCGATCCCAGCAGCGTCGCCACGCACCCCGTGGTCCCTCTCGCTCACTCCCTATCGCTCCTCCCCCTCCTCTGTCCTCTCTCTCGCACGCATCCGAGCATTGCCGTCACCGCTGCTCGCTGCCACCGCGGCCACCGTCCACCACTCGCCTCGCTGACGCGTCCGGAAGAACCGCAACACCGCCCACGTCCCCTCCGCCGACTCACGCCTCACGGGAGGCCCTGCAACGCCGCAATCGTCGTCGTCTTGAACCTCCAGTGAACGAGATCGCCGGCGACCCCTCGCTCGCTCCGAGCCTTCCCTGAGCCCGCTGGCCTGCTCTGTGTGATCCCCGTGAGCACCCCGTTGCAACCCCTCTCTCCTCCTCTTCGTTTTCACGCCGTAGTCGCCATTTCAATGAGCCCGAGATGCTCCTGCCGCCGGCCATGGCGCCGCCGCGTTCACAACTGCTGCCAACCGCTTCTAAGCACGTCGCCATGCTCACTGCGTCTCCAGCAACCGAATGGGCCAAACTGCAGCCCCCCTAGCGCCCTGCAGTGCCTAACCCGCATCAGCCGAGCTCCGGTCGCCGCCGCGAGCCCTGCTCTAGCGAGCTCCGCCATCCCCGTGACCTCCCCTATGCCCAGGTGGATGCGGTCGAGCGCGAGCTGTCGATTGGTAGTCCACGCGCGCTCTTCCGCCGCCTGTAGCGCGTTCCGGCGAAGCACCGCCGCGCGATTTGGTCGCCGCCGGCCAACTCCGGCGGGCGCTGACGTGGCGGATTAATTAGTGCTTAACCCCCTGAGATTGACCAGTGGGCCCCAAGGCTTAGTCAAAGCTAATCAGCCTAGGTTTGACTTGGGGTTAACCCCAGTGTCACTGACGTGTGGCCCCCACACATCAGGTTTGACCTGGTCAGCCTTGCTGACACCTCTGTGACATCACGCTGATGCAGTAATTGCTTTTTTGGATTTTAAATAATTTAGAGAATTTCAGAAAATATTTAAAACTTCTAAAATTCCTAGAAATTAAACAGTAGCTCAGTATGAAATAATTTATATATGAAAAATCATCAGAAAAATGCAGGGAATCCATTTATGCCAGTTACATGCATGAAAAACCAACTTATACATGTTGTATAAGTGAAAACATAATATGGGCATTTTAAATGCTTCATTTTGAATTTGCATTTGAATCTTTGATTCAAATGGGCTTCAACCAATTGGTAGCAACTTGCATTAGCCCAAACACTAGCATTTGCACATGTCATGTTCATGCATCATTTTGTTGCATTTGTTTGTGTGTTGATCGCCGGCACCGTTCCTCCTCGATAGGTTCCACTCCGGAAGGTGTTCCCGAGTACCTGTCAGAGGAGTCGTACCCCTTCGTCGTTCTATCAGGCAAGCAACCCCCCTTGAGCATTTCGATAAATCCCACTCTCTCGCTCCTACTCGTTATACTGCATTAGGACAACAATGATTCAAACTGCTACTTTCTGCTGTGGTAGTTGAACCCATTCCTCTGCATGACCTGTCATTGCCACAGTAAATAGTTGAAACCCACTAGCATGAGTAGGAGTTGCTTGAGCCTTGATGTGCCTACTCAACCATGCTTGTTTTCTTTATGCCAGCTATGCTTAGAGTTGTGTCAGGTCTGATTCATCGGGAATGAATCGGAGTGGTGAACATGTCCTACCGATAAAGGCTAAGTGTGTGAACACGTTTTGGTAAAGGTAGCGATGAGAGGCCATGTAGGAGTACATGGTGGGTTGTCTCATTGGAACCGTCCCTAAGCACTGGGTTCTGTGTATGTTATCCAAGTCCAATTACTACCAGACATTGGGTTCCGGTCATCTGGCCCCTCTCGGCTTATTAATCCACTGGATCTCTGTCCAGGAGTTCCAACTAGTTTCTGGCGTTTGTAGGTAGTGCTACTTGTCTACCAGGTGGTGTCTGACGGGACGGGCTTGGGACAGACTAGGCACCGTGGCACGGTGTACCAAGTGGCACCTGGATGGTGGGCTTGGGAACCCTGCACACATTGTTTGGAGCCGTACTAGAGACTTGGGTCGGAACTCCTTGCGGATGGAACTCGAATAGGCGATAAACCTGGACGAGAGACTTGTGTGGTTAGTCAGGTCGTGGCCGACACCCTCGCCCGGTTTCCGCTTGAAGGTTGCCGAGGTACATGACGTGTACAGGGCTATAAGTGGCGAGAGCGTGTGTGAAGAAGTACACCGCTATAGGGTCAATATTATCTATTCGAATAGCCATTTTCCTCGGATATGGAAACTTGGAGGACTTATGTAGTACATAGACAACTTGAAGTGGATACTCTAAAATACGCAAGATAAGCGTGAGTGCTATGGATGGCCTTCTCGTAGGGAGACGGGAACGGATCCATAGTGGAGTATTGATATGGTGAATATGTGGACTCGTGTGCGTCTTCTCACCTCAAAGAAGTTTCTGATACTCGTAGTATTGGTTAGCCACTGAGTCAAAGCTGGCTTGCTGTTGTTAACTCCACCCCCCCCCCCTTGTTGATAATGTTGCATATGTAGATAGTTCTGATGTAAGACTTGGTGAGTACCTTTTTACTCACGTTTGCTTATTTATGTTTTGCAGTTGGTTACACTAGTGACTTTGACGAGTAGCTTGTATCCCAGCTACGATCTTGTACCCTTGGGAGGGTCATGTTTAGTCAGGCTTCTTAGTTTTTTCCTTTTGTAGTTGTCTGTACTCAGACATGTAATGCTTCCGTTGCTTGTATGCTCTGAATGATGGGTCATGAGACCCCTGTTTGTATTGATGCTATGTGGCTCTTCTGGGTTTTATCTATATGAGTTTGAGTTATGTTGTGATGCCATGTTGTACAGCACATACTTGCATGTTATGCGTACGTGTAACGTGTATTGCTATGTGTGGGATCCGACAACCTAGTTGTTTACCTCTGGTAGCCTCTCTTATGGGGAAATGTAGTCTTGTGCTTCCATGAGCCATAGTAGTCCGCTACAGCCCGGTTCACCGGAGTCCTGCTAGCCCAGCACTACTGCTCTGGAACACTTGACTGGCCGGCATGTGATTCACTTCGTTCCTGTGGCTGTCCCTTCGGGGAAATGTCACGCGGTGACATCCGGAGTCCTGCCTAGCCTGCTACAACCCAGGTTCTCGGAGTCCTGTTAGCCCAGTGCTACAGCCCGGATTCATACGCTGTTGACCGACATGCTCGAGGTTGATTCATGTATGCCTGTCCCTGTAAGTTAGTGCCACTTTGGGTTCACGACTAGTCATGTCGGCCCAGGTTCTCTGTCATATGGATGCTAGCGACACTATCATATACGTGAGCCAAAAGGCGCAAACGGTCCCGGGCCAGGTAAGGTGGCACCTGTGGGAATACCGTGCGTGAGTCTGCAAAGTGATACGAAGGGTTACATGCTAGATCGGTGTGACTTAGGATCGTGGTCCCGACATCTGAGCCATTCCATCCTTAGCCACACACCAAACAAGCACAAGAACACCTCACCTCAGGAAGCTGTTCTTCCCCTTGTACTGTTCATCATCAGCCCAAGAAGCAATCCACCACACCACACTGGAGTAGGGTATTACATCGCAAGGGTGGCCCGAACCAGTATAAATCTTGTGTCTCTTGTGTTGTGAGTTCGTTGAGCTAGCCTTTGAGATCACTAAGTGCTTGAGGGCGTGATCGGTGAGGGAGAGATATTCGCGTGCACCCCAGTGTTCGAACTTTAAGGGTTTTGCCGGAACTCGAAATCCGACAAATGTTCTCTCTCAAACAACCCTACAACCAAATAGCAAAGAGTCTCTTGTGTCCCCAACACACCCAATACAATGGTAAATTGTATAGGTGCACTAGTTCGGCGAAGAGATGGTGATACAAGTGCAATATGGATGGTAGATATAGGTTTTTGTAATCTGGAAATATAAAAACAGCAAGGTAACTAATGATAAAAGTGAGCACAAACGGTATTGCAATGTGTTGAAACAAGGCCTAGGGTTCATACTTTCACTAGTGCAAGTTCTCTCAACAGTAATAACATAATTGGATCATATAACTATCCCTCAACATGCAAGAAAGAGTCACTACAAAGTCACTAATAGAGGAGAACAAACAAATTGATTATTGTAGGGTACGAAACCACCTCAAAGTTATCCTTTCTGAATGATCTATTCAAGAGTCCGTAGTAAAATAACATGAAGCTATTCTTTCCGTTTGATCTATCCAGAGTACTAGAATAACACCTTAAGACAAAAATCAACCAAAACCCTAATGTCACCAAGATACTCCAATATCACCTCAAGTATCCGTCGGTATGATTATACGATATGCATCACACAATCTCAGATTCATCTATTCAACCAACACAAAGAGCTTCAAAGAGTGCCCCAAAGTTTCTACCGGAGATTCAAGACGAAAACGTGTGCCAACCCCTGTGCATAAGTTCACAAGGTCATAGAACTCGCAAGTTGATCACCAAAACATACATCAAGTGGATCACGTGAATATCCCATTATCACCACAGATAAGCACATGCAAGACAGACATCAAGTGTTCTCAAATCCTTAAAGATTCAAATCAGATAAGATAACTTCAAAGCGAAAACTCAATCCATTACAAGAGAGTAGAAGGGGAGAAACATCATAAGATCCAACTAAAATAGCAAAGCTCGCGACACATCAAGATCATGCCGAATCAAGAACATGACAGAGAGAGATCAAACACATAGCTACTGGTACATACCCTCAGCACCGAGGGTGAACTACTCCCTCCTCGTCATGGAGAGCACCGGGATGATGAAGATGGCCCCCGGTGATGGATTCCCCCCTTCGGCAGGGTGCCGAAACGGGTCTAGATTGGTTTTTGGTGGCTACGGAGGCTTGCGGCGGTGGAACTTCCGATCTAGGTTATTTTCTGGAGGTTTATGTATTTATAGGAATTTTTGGCGTCGGTCTCACGTCAGGGGGTCTCCGAGTCGTCCACGAGATAGGGGGGACGCGCCCAGGGGGGTAGGGCGCGCCCTCCACCCTCGTGGACGGCTCAGGACTCTTCTGGCCAACTCTTTTACTTCGGGGGCTCCTTTTCGTCCATAAAAAATCATCAAAAATTGGCACGTCAATTGGACTCCGTTTGGTATTGCTTTTCTGTAAAGCTCAAAAACAAGGAAAACACAGAAACTGGCACTGGGCTCTAGGTTAATAGGTTAGTCCCAAAAATCATATAAAATAGCATATAAGTGCATATAAAACATCCAAGATGGATAATATAATAGCATGGAACAATAAAAACTATACATATGTTGGAGACGTATCAAGCATCCCCAAGCTTAATTCATGCTCGTCCTCGAGTAGGTAAATGATGAAAATAGAATTTTTGATGTGGAATGATACATAACATATTTATCAATGTACTCTTCTCTATTATGGCAAGAATATTCAAATCTGAAAGATTCAAGACAAAAGTTTAATATTGACATGAAAACAATAATACTTCAAGCATACTAACAAAGCAATCATGTCTTCTCAAAATAACATAGCCAAAGAAAGTTCATCCCTACAAAATCATATAGTTTGGCTATGCTCCATCTTCGTCACACAAAATATTCAAATCACGCACAACCCCGATGACAAGCCAAGCAATTGTTTCATACTTTAGTATTCTCAAACTTTTTCAACTTTCATGCAATACATGAGTGTGAGCCATGGACATAGCACTACAGGTGGAATAGAATGGTGGTTGTGGAGAAGACAAAAAGGAGGAAGATGGTCTCACATCAATTAGGCATATTAATGGGCTATGGAGATGCCCATCAATAGATATCAATATGAGTGAGTAAGGATTGCCATGCAATGGATGCACTAGAGCTATAAATGTATGAAAGCTCAACAAAAGAAAATAAGTGGGTGTGCATCCAACTTGCTTGCTCATGAAGACCTGGGGCATTTTGAGGAAGCCCATCATTGAAATATACAAGCCAAGTTCTATAATGAAAAATTCCCACTAGTATATGAAAGTGACAACATAGGCGACTCTCTATCATGAAGATCATGGTGCTACTTTGAAGTAGAAGTGTGGTAAAAGGATAGTAGCATTGCCCCTTCTCTATTTTCTCTCATTTTTTATTTTTGTTTTTTGGGCCTTCTACTTTTTTGGCCTTTCTCTTTTTTTTCCTCACATGGGACAATGCTCTAATAATGAAGATCATCACACTTTTATTTACTTACAATTCAAGAATTACAACTCGATACTTAGAAAAAACTATGACTCTGTATGAATGCCTCCGACGGTGTACCGCGATGTGCAATGAATCAAGAGTGACATGTATGAAAATATTATGAATGGTGGCTTTGCCACAAATACGATGTCAACTACATGATCTTGCAAAGCAATATGACAATGATGAAGCATGCCATAATAAACGGAATGGTGGAAGGTTGCATAGAAATATATCTCGGAATGCCTATGGAAATGCCATAATAGGTAGGTATGGTGGCTGTTTTGAGGAAGGTAAATGGTGGGTTTATGATACCGGCGAAAGTTGTGCGGTACTAGAGAGGCTAGCAACGGTGGAAGGGTGAGAGTGCGTATAATCCATGGACTCAACATTAGTCATAAAGAACTCACATACTTATTGCAAAAATCTACAAGTCATCAAAAAACCAAGCACTATGCGCATGCTTCTAGGGGGATAGATTAGTAGGAAAAGACAATCGCTCGTCCCCAACCGCCACTCATAAGGAAGACAATCAAAGAAATACCTCATGCTTCAAATTCGTTACACAACGGCTACCATACGTGCATGCTACGGGACTTGCAAACCTTAACACAAGTATTTCTCAAATTCACAATTAATTTACTAGAATGACTCTAATATCACCATCCTCATGTCTCAAAACAATCGTCAAGCATCAAACTTCTCATAGTATTCAATGCACTTTATATGAATTTTTTATTATATCCCTCTTCGATGCCTATCATATTAGGACTGAATTCATAACCAAAGCAAATTACCATGCTGTTTAAGACTCTCAAAATAATATAAGTGAACCATGAGAGTTCATTAATTTCTTCAAAATAAAAACCACCGTCATTCTCTAAAAGATATAAGTGAAGCACTAGAGCAAACGACAAACTACTCCGAAAGATATAAGTGAAGATCAATGAGTAGTTGAATAGTTATGCAACTATGTGAAGACTCTCTAACATTTAAGAATTTCGTATCCTGGTATTTTATGCACACAACAAGCAAAACAAAAGAAAAGAAAATGACGCTCCAAGCAAAACACATATCATGTGATGAATAAAAATATAGCTCCAAGTAAAGTTACCGATGAACGAAGACGAAAGAGGGGATGCCATCCGGGGCATCCCCAAGCTTAGGCTCTTGGTTGTCCTTGAATATTACCTTGGGGTGCCTTGGGCATCCCCAATCTTAGGCTCTTGCCACTCCTTATTCCATAGTCCATTGAATCTTTACCCAAAACTTGAAAACTTCACAACACAAAACTTAACAGAAAACTCATAAGCTCCGTTAGTATAAGAAAATAAGTCACCACTTAGGTACTGTTGTGAACTCATTCTAAATTCATATTGGTGTAATATCTACTGTATTCAAACTTCTCTATGGTTCATACCCTCTGATACTACTCATAGATTCATCAAAATAAGCAAACAACACAATCAAAACAGAATCGGTCAAAAACAGAACAGTCTGTAGTAATTTGGAGATTTCGAATACTTCTGTAACTCCAAAAAACTGAAAAAATAGGAAGACTAGGATCAAAAGTATGTTGATCTACTGCAGTTTGAATTGGTATTTTATCGCTCTCTGGTAAAAAATGATAATTATTTTCGTGAGCGCATACTTTCTGTTTTTATCAGCAAGATCAAACAACAATCACCCAAGAAGATCCTAAAGGCTTTACATGGCACAAACACTAATTAAAACATAAAACCACATCTAACCAGAGGCTAGATAGATTATTTATTACTAAACAGGAGCAAAAGGCAAAGAATAAAAATAAAATTGGGTTGCCTCCCAACAAACGCCATCATTTAACGCCCCTAGCTAGACATGATGATTTCAATGATGCTCACAAAAAAGATAAGAATTGAAGCATAAAGAGAGCATCATGAAGAATATGACTAGAAAATTTATGTCTAACCCACTTCCTATGCATAGGGATTTTGTGAGCAAACAATTTATGGGAACAAGAATCAACTAGCATAGGAAAGCAAAACAAGCATAACTTCAAGATTTTAAGCACATAGAGAGGAAACTTGATATTATTGCAATTCCAACAAGCATATATTCCTCCCTCATAATAATTTTCAGTAGCATCATGAATGAATTCAACAATATAACCATCACATAAAGCATTATTTTCATGATTCATAAGCATAGAAAATTTACTACTCTCCACATAAGCGAAATTCTTCTCATTGGGAATAGTGGGAGCAAATTCAACAAAAAAACTATCATGGGATTGAAAATTGAAATCAAGATGACAAGTTCATTGTTATCATTATTCTCTATAGCATACGTGTCATCACAATAATCATCATAGATAGGAGGCATTCTTTCATAATAGTAAATTTTCTCATCAAAACTTGGGGGAAAAAGTATCATCTTGATCAAACATAGCATCCCCAAGCTTGTGGCCATGCATATCATTAGCATCATGGATATTAAAAAAGTTCATACTAACAACATTGCAATCATGCTCATCATTCAAAGATTGTATGCCAAACCTTTTATTGCATTCTTCTTCTAACACTTTGGCACAATTATCGGAATCCTTATTTTCACGAAAGACATTAAAAAGATGAAGCATATGCGGTAATCTCAATTTCATTTTTAGTTCTCTTTTATAAACTAAACTAGTGATGAAACAAGAAACTAAAAGATTCGATTGCAAGATCTAATTATATACCTTCAAGCACTCGCCTCCCCGGCAACGGCGCTAGAAAAGAGCTTGATGTCTACTACACAACCTTCTTCTTGTAGACGTTGTTGGGCCTCCAAGTGCAGAGGTTTGTAGGACAGTAGCAAATTTCCCTCAAGTGGATGACCTAAGGTTTATCAATCTGTGGGAGGTGTGGGATGAAGATGGTCTCCCTCAAACAGCCCTGCAACCAAATAGCAAAGAGTCTCTTGTGTCCCCAACTCACCCAATACAATGGTAAATTGTATAGGTGCACTAGTTCGGCGAAGAGATAGTGATACAATTGCAATATGGATGGTAGATATAGGTTTTTGTAATCTGAAAATATAAAAACAGCAACGTAACTAATGATAAAAGTGAGCACAAATGGTATTGCAATGAGTTGAAACAAGGCCTAGGGTTCATACTTTCACTAGTGCAAGTTCTCTCAACAATAATAACATAATTGGATCATATAAATATCCCTCAACATGCAACAAAGAGTCACACCAAAGTCACTAATAGCAGCAAAAACGAAGAGATTATTGTAGGGTATGAAACCACCTCAAAGTTATCCTTTCTAAATGATCTATTCAAGAGTCTGTAGTAAAATAACATGAAGTTGTTCTTTTCGTTCGATCTATCCCAGAGTTAGTACTAGAATAACAACTTAAGACACAAATCAACCAAAACCCTAATGTCACCTAGATACTCCAATGTCACCTCAAGTATCCGTGGGTATGATTATATGATATGCATCACACAATCTCAGATTCATCTATTCAACCAACACAAAGAACTTCAAAGAGTGCCCCAAAGTTTCTACCGGAGAGTCAAGACGAAAACATTTTCGAACCCCTATGCATAAGTTTACAAGGTCACGGAACTCGCAAGTTGATCACCAAAACATACATCAAGTGGATCATGTGAATATCCCATTGTCACCATAGATAAGTACATGCAAGACATACATCAAGTATTCTCAAATCCTTGAAGACTCAATCCGATAAGATAACTTCAAAGGGAAAACTCAATCCATTACAAGAGAGTAGAGGGTGAGAAACATCATAAGATCCAACTATAATAGCAAAGATCGCGATACATCATGTGATGCCCGGATAATTAAGCTACAGTAATTCTCTGCTAATGGTGCCACGTCACTTCAATTACTGTTGCTACTCTCACGTTAGTTCGAAATCAATTCAAATTCAAATTCAAAATCAAGCAAACAATAAAAGTTTTCAAATATTAAAACTAAAATGTTCGGAGTGAACCAATATTGCATAGGTAATTATGGTGGAGAAACCACACTTTTATAAAATAGCTAAATGCTCTAAAGTAAATAAATAGTAGCTAAAACCAGTAATTAAATTCGTTTTATAATATATAAAATGTTAAACTAAATTGTTTGGGCGCCCAAGTTATTGTGGCATTAGAATAAGTAGTAATACAATTTTAGGAACTAATTTTATAATTTATAAAACTAACATGAATAGTAACAAAAAGGAAAAAAGGGAAAATAATAAAAAGTTTAAAAAAAACAAAGCAAAAAAAGGAGAAGAAACAACAGACCCCCCCCCCCCGCTGGGCCTCGTGGCCCAGCTGGCCACCAGGCCGCCCCACGGCCCAACCGGCCGCCCACCCCATGGCCCCTTAACCCCCCACTCCCCACCGAACCCTAGCCCCGACACCACCCACTCGCCCCCACTCACCCACGTCTCTCCCCCTCTCCTCTCGATCCCATCTGGATCGGGAAGGAGCTCGACC
>NC_041390.1:181977857-181982430 GCF_002162155.2 Triticum dicoccoides
CACTCGCCCCGCGCGACGCGCCATCGTGCGCGAGCATGCGCCCGCCTCTTCCTGCCTCCCCGCGACGGCCCCGCTCCCTCCCGGTCGTGCGCCGGCCACCCCAGCTCCGACCCCCTCCGCCCTGCGTTAGCCGTCGTCCCTCCGCCGCCTCCCTTGGCCTGGCCGCCGGCGCCGGCGTGCGCCGCGCGCCCTCAGGGTTGCGCCCGCACCCCCTGCACACGGCGCCCGACGCCCGTTGTGCCCGCTCGGACGCACGCCCGCCCCCGAAAGCCCGCGCGCCCGTTATGCCCCTGTGGGCCGATGACAGTGGGGGCCCACACCCCCCAGAAAGTTTTAATAAAAAAAAAGATTAAAAATAATAAAAATAAAAATAAATAAATAAATAAATAATAATTAAATTAATTAATTAATTAAAGAATTAATTAAGCTAATTAATCACAATTAGATTAACCCAATTAACTATTAGTTAATTAATCAAACAATGACAGTGGGGCCCACCCCCTAATTAATTATGGTTAGTTTAATTAATCAGTTAATTAAAATGTGTCACTGACCAGTGGGACCCACTGGTCAGGTTGACCAGTCAACTCTGTTGACTGCTGATGTCAGCATGACATCATGCTGATGTCATTAATCTATTTTTCGAATTAATTTAAATAATTAATTAAATTCCAGAAATTAATAAAATCTTTAGAAAATCATATCTTTTAATCCGTAACTCGGATTAAATTATTTTCAACATGAAAGTTGCTCAGAACGACGAGACGATTCCGGATACGCTGTCCGTTCGTCCGCAACACACCCCTAACCTATCGAACTCGCAACTTTCCCCCTCCGGTTCATCTGTCCGAAAACGCGAAACACCGGGAATACTTTCCCGGATGTTTCCCCCTTCACCGGTATCGCCTATCCCTACGTTAGGTCACCCCTAGCACACCGTATTGCCGCGTCTTGCTTTGTGTTACATTTGATTGCTCTGTTATTTATTGTGTTCCCCCTCCGTTACTCCTTTCCGGTAGACTACGAGACCGACGCCGTTGCTGCCCAGTTCGACTACGGAGTTGACGACCCCTCTCTCTTGCCAAAGCGACCAGGCAAGCCCCCCCCCTTGATCACCAGATATCGCCTATTCTTATCTATACTGCTTGCATTAGAGTAGTGTAGCATGTTACTGCTTTCCGTTGATCCTATTCTGATGCATAGCCTGACATTGTCGCTACATCTGTTGATACCTTACCTGCAATCCTAAATACTTAGTATAGGATGCTAGTTTATCATCATTGGCCCTACATTCTTGTCAGTCTGCCTTGCTATACTATTGGGCCGTGATCACTCGGGAGGTGATCACGGGTATATACTATACATACATACATACTATACAGATGGTGACTAAAGTCGGGTCAGCTCGAAGAGTACCCGCGAGTGATTCACGGATTGGGGGCTGAAAGGACCTTTGTCCCGACGGCCCTCTGTGTGGATCTTTGTGGCGGAGCGACAGGGCAGGTTGAGACCGCCTAGGAGAGAGGTGGGCCTGGCCCTGTTCGGCATTCGCGGACACTTAACACGCTTAACGAGATCTTGGTATTTGATCTGAGTTGGCTACGAGCCTATACGCACTAACCATCTACGTGGGAGTAGTTATGGGTATCCCGACGTCGTGGTATCAGCCGAAGCACTTCAGACGTCAGCGACGGAGCGGCGCGCGCCGAATTGGACTGGAACGCCACTAGGCTAGGTCTGCTTTCGGCCGCCCACGCAACGTGCAGGTGTGCTCAGGGCGATGGGCCCAGACCCCTGCGCGCTTAGGTTTAGACCGGCGTGCTGGCCTCTCTGTTGTGCCTAGGTGGGGCTGCGACGTGTTGATCTTCCGCGGCCGGTCATGACCCAGGAAAGTGTGTCCGGCCAAATGGGATCAAGCGTGTTGGGTTATGTGGTGCACCCCTGCAGGGAAGTTAATCTATTCGAATAGCCGTGATCTTCGGTAACAGGACGACTTGGAGTTGTACCTTGACCTTATGACAACTAGAACCGGATACTTAATAAAACACACCCTTCCAAGTTCCACAGACAACCCGGTGATCGCTTTTCCGCAGGGCGACGAGGAGAGGATCGCCGGGTAGGATTATGCTATGCGATGCGACTGGAGGTGCGCTTGGAGATGCTACCTGGATATGCTACTTGGAGATGCTACTTGGAGGACTTCAATCTACTCTCTTCTACATGCTGCAAGACGGAGGCTGCCAGAAGCGTAGTCTTCGGCAGGATTAGCTATCCCCCTCTTATTCTGGCATTCTGCAGTTCAGTCCACTGATATGGCCTCTTTACACATATACCCATGCATATGTAGTGTAGCTCCTTGCTTGCGAGTACTTTGGATGAGTACTCACGGTTGCTTTCTCCCCCCTTTTTCCCCTTTCCTTCCTTCCTGGTTGTCGCAACCAGATGCTGGAGCCCTGGAGCCAGACGCCACCATCGACGACGACCCCTACTACATCGGAGGTGCCTACTACTACGTGCTGCCCGCTGACGACGACCAGGAGTAGTTAGGAGGATCCCAGGCAGGAGGCCTGCGCCTCTTTCGATCTGTATCCCGGTTTGTGCTAGCCTTCTTAAGGCAAACTTGTTTAACTTATGTCTGTACTCAGATATTGTTGCTTCCGCTGACTCGTCTATGATCGAGCACTTGTATTCGAGCCCTCGAGGCCCCTGGCTTGTATTATGATGCTTGTATGACTTATTTTATTTGTAGAGTTGTGTTGTGATATCTTCCCGTGAGTCCCTGATCTTGATCGTACACATTTGCGTGCATGATTAGTGTACGGTCAAACCGGGGGACGTCACAAGTTGGTATCAGAGCCGACTGCCTGTAGGAATCCCCTTTCCAACTCCTCGGCCGAAGTTGAGTCTAGCCATTGCAAAACTTTTACTAACTTGGCTGTGTGCCTTACGGGCCCACGTCGCCATTGGGTGGTATTAGGATCTTTTATTTCTCGACCTATACTCTGGGACTCTTATTTCTCTTCTATTCGGGTTAAATGATTTTTGCTAAATCTAACATTAGGATCTCGTTATCACTTTCACCCGGAGAGCCCCTTATTAATGATGATCGTCTGCGGCACGTGAAGACCCTGAAGATACTCTCCGTTGTTAACCCGAGAACTTATGTTCATCGCATTTGCAATTCCCCTTCCACCGTCAACCCTTATGGGTAACTACTTGCAGTTGTTATTCTTACATTCATCCCCAGTTGGTCTTGTTATTACCAGATACCTCGAAACACTCGTCGTTGTCTCGATAATCCTTTGAGCTTATCGCCTTGCTGTTCCTTGTCACCTGAATACCCCTATGGATAATTCTCGCACTTATCGAGTATCCACTCATCCCCTAGTTGTTCATGTGTTTCACAATGGTCTTCGAAATACTATTTGATCCTCCAAAAATCCTTAATAGCTTATTGCTCTACAATACTTGTCTGCTTGCATTATGGATGCTTTCCATATGTCTGGCAATATTCGTTAGTATCCTTAGGCATCGTCATTTTGATCCTATTGATTCAGCATGTGTGCGAATGCACACAATCATCTATCAACCCTTCTAAATTATCCTTCCGGCTCAGACATCATTTTTGAACATGAGCTGGTTCTAGACCAAACTATTTGTCGTCAATTGTGCCTCTGGTATATCCAACTTATCCATCCTTGATCAGAGCGACTGCTTCTGATCCTTTGTTTTAGAAATCGAAATTCCTTTATTATCTAAGCATCGAATCATTCCGATGTTCTATAATATGATGCCCGTGCATTCTTCTTCCTCTGGTTGAGTACCGGTGCTCACCTCAGATCCCTTGTGGACCATCGGTTCCTTTGTTGGATTTTATCCGACAGTGTCCTTCATATTGAATAACCTTGAAAGCCTTTCCATGGGTATATAATGCCTTGGTAAATTGTATCATCTGCTTTTGAACAATGCTCTACTTTCGAGCTTGTATTATTTACCCCGAAGTTTGTGGTATATGTTCGTAAGACGCCCTGATGGGTTGAACCTATGCCTTCCTTACTATGTGTGAACTCGAAAGTTTTCACGGGTCATACTCATCTGGTATTTCACCAGGTATAACTTTCAACACTAATGCCATTATCGAGACGAGAAGTGAATGTAAGGTTATGCTTTGGAGAAGTGGGAGTCGACCTCGAACCTTGTGTTCATGCCCATGGACGCGATGTATATCCTATCATGGAAGCTTCCTGTAATAATAACTATTTCCTTGATAACTAACATATGGTATCTGTGAATTGATCCCTTACAACCGTGGTTCCGACCATGATTGTTCTTCCTTGATTCCATTTCTCGGACAAGTTAAAACAATTGTCTTCTATGGATTAATACACCCGTCCAATCTTTACTTTGATCTTGTGTCGAGTATTACCCCCTGGTATCTCAAGATTATCATGGAACTGCATAACTTCTTATGAGTTCTTCATCAAGTGCTACCTTTCCACTGATTCCAATTTTTCACGGGCTCTGAGTTATTATACACTCAAAGACACCGATAACTAAATCGAGTTCGCATTGC
>NC_041390.1:181982927-181983776 GCF_002162155.2 Triticum dicoccoides
TTCACGAGCCACCTTCAGGTCTGATATCGGACACAATACTTATTCCCATTGTTTTGACCCTTTCACGCCCTATTACAGGCATCGAACGATTGCCTGCCCGCTCGAAACTTTCCAGGTTACCTCCTTACTTTGCTCTCGATAATTTCTTAAGATTCGATTCGAGAGTTACTTTCCGCCACCTTCCTCGACGTTGTCGACCCGATAGTCAACCTTGCCGACGTTCATTCTCTCGGAATAACCCCGCCTTATTCTATCGTAAGTACGATGGAGATCCCGAAGAAAGGATGACGAGTTGATCATGGTGATTTGAAGCAGAGAAATGAAGACATCAACGAAAGGGATCAACCTCTTCGAAAGGACAACCAAGACCGAGAAGACTCGTTAGGTTTCTCGCTACCAGCACCTCCCCCCCTACTCTCCTGCTTAAATCTCGGGACGAGATTTCTTGTAGTGGAGGAGAATTGTGATGCCCGGATAATTAAGCTACAGTAATTCTCTGCTAATGGTGCCACGTCACTTCAATTACTGTTGCTACTCTCACGTTAGTTCGAAATCAATTCAAATTCAAATTCAAAATCAAGCAAACAATAAAAGTTTTCAAATATTAAAACTAAAATGTTCGGAGTGAACCAATATTGCATAGGTAATTATGGTGGAGAAACCACACTTTTATAAAATAGCTAAATGCTCTAAAGTAAATAAATACTAGCTAAAACCAGTAATTAAATTCGTTTTATAATATATAAAATGTTAAACTAAATTGTTTGGGCGCCCAAGTTATTGTGGCATTAGAATAAGTAGTAATACAATTTTAGGAACTAATTTTATAATTTATAAAACTAACATGAA
>NC_041390.1:181984058-181985552 GCF_002162155.2 Triticum dicoccoides
TTGCACCTTTTCCTCTCGGACCCCCTGAGTCTGAGGTATCATGACACCAGTTGGATATGAATCTCGGTCAGTTATGATGGTTGGGACAACTCTCCAAGGGTCATGATGTTGATCCTTTGATGACCCGGTAACATGATGTCATGCCTAGCACCCCCCCCCCGGCTGGAGGACCTATCATTATAGATTCCTTTTCAGCAAGGTTATCCGTTCATCCATGAGGAAATTGTAAGACTTATTCTACAAGTTATTCCTGATGGATCCTTCGTGTTTCCAAAGTCTGATCTTCACCTGAAGACCATGTCAATGCTATCTCGAAGCATGTCAATGGTACTCCGATTTTCAACAGGAACATTTGAAGCACGATGCTAAATTTTATTTATCATTTATCCTAACACCGTTGTATGGGTAATATTATGAGATTCCTCCCCCCTTACCTAAAGAGTTTTCTACATTATATCCTGCCATGGATATCATGCTCTGCTTGTCCTTGGGAAGGATATATCCCTGAAATATGTGTTTAAACACATTTTCCTTTCCATTGTTCTGTTTAATATGATAATTATATTTTACTTTCCATTGGTTTGCTTAACCCTTCTTGTGATCTATATGTAAAACACCTTGGTCTACAACCGTGTCAGTAAGACCCTGTTTCTATTGTTGATGACATTCCGGTAACCACTGATGGATGAGAACTTTGCCTATTGGTCCGCCTCGTTCAACGAGCAGGAAAATGGTTCTCTTCGTCCCTCGCCCTTGGTACCGACGTTGTTGCCGACATAACTGACAGGATATCCTCTGACATGCCTTGCTTACATGATCGTGCAAGACGTTACCTCCCTTCCTACTCTTAACCCACATGGTGGGCCCATAACCCACAGTTCCACAGGATCGAAACCTGACTCTCCTACACCCCCTGTTCCCAAGGTTGTTCCTCACGCATGACCTCGTATGTAATTCACGAGCCACCTTCAGGTCTGATATCGGACACAATACTTATTCCCATTGTTTTGACCCTTTCACGCCCTATTACAGGCATCGAACGATTGCCTGCCCGCTCGAAACTTTCCAGGTTACCTCCTTACTTTGCTCTCGATAATTTCTTAAGATTCGATTCGAGAGTTACTTTCCGCCACCTTCCTCGACGTTGTCGACCCGATAGTCAACCTTGCCGACGTTCATTCTCTCGGAATAACCCCGCCTTATTCTATCGTAAGTACGATGGAGATCCCGAAGAAAGGATGACGAGTTGATCATGGTGATTTGAAGCAGAGAAATGAAGACATCAACGAAAGGGATCAACCTCTTCGAAAGGACAACCAAGACCGAGAAGACTCGTTAGGTTTCTCGCTACCAGCACCTCCCCCCCTACTCTCCTGCTTAAATCTCGGGACGAGATTTCTTGTAGTGGAGGAGAATTGTGATGCCCGGATAATTAAGCTACAGTAATTCTCTGCTAATGGTGCCACGTCACTTCAATTACTGTTGCTACTCTCA
>NC_041390.1:181988527-182063685 GCF_002162155.2 Triticum dicoccoides
AGGGAAGTTAATCTATTCGAATAGCCGTGATCTTCGGTAACAGGACGACTTGGAGTTGTACCTTGACCTTATGACAACTAGAACCGGATACTTAATAAAACACACCCTTCCAAGTTCCACAGACAACCCGGTGATCGCTTTTCCGCAGGGCGACGAGGAGAGGATCGCCGGGTAGGATTATGCTATGCGATGCGACTGGAGGTGCGCTTGGAGATGCTACCTGGATATGCTACTTGGAGATGCTACTTGGAGGACTTCAATCTACTCTCTTCTACATGCTGCAAGACGGAGGCTGCCAGAAGCGTAGTCTTCGGCAGGATTAGCTATCCCCCTCTTATTCTGGCATTCTGCAGTTCAGTCCACTGATATGGCCTCTTTACACATATACCCATGCATATGTAGTGTAGCTCCTTGCTTGCGAGTACTTTGGATGAGTACTCACGGTTGCTTTCTCCCCCCTTTTTCCCCTTTCCTTCCTTCCTGGTTGTCGCAACCAGATGCTGGAGCCCTGGAGCCAGACGCCACCATCGACGACGACCCCTACTACATCGGAGGTGCCTACTACTACGTGCTGCCCGCTGACGACGACCAGGAGTAGTTAGGAGGATCCCAGGCAGGAGGCCTGCGCCTCTTTCGATCTGTATCCCGGTTTGTGCTAGCCTTCTTAAGGCAAACTTGTTTAACTTATCTCTGTACTCAGATATTGTTGCTTCCGCTGACTCGTCTATGATCGAGCACTTGTATTCGAGCCCTCGAGGCCCCTGGCTTGTATTATGATGCTTGTATGACTTATTTTATTTGTAGAGTTGTGTTGTGATATCTTCCCGTGAGTCCCTGATCTTGATCGTACACATTTGCGTGCATGATTAGTGTACGGTCAAACCGGGGACGTCACACATCAAGATCGTGCCGAATCAAGAACACGAGAGAGAGAGAGAGAGATCAAACACATAGCTACTGGTGCATACCCTCAGCCCCGAGGGTGAACTAGTCCCTCCTTGTCTTGGAGAGCACCCGGATGATGACGATGGACACCGGTGATGGATTCCCCCCTCCGGCAGGGTGCCGGAACAGGTCTACATTGGTTTTCGGTGGCTACGGAGGCCTGCAGCGGCGGAACTCCCGATCTAGGTTATTTTTTGGAGGTTTCTGTATTTATAGGAATTTTTGGCATCGGTCTCACGTCAGGGGGGGTCTCTGAGTCATCCACGAGATAGGGGGACGCGCCCAAGGGGTAGGGCGCGCCCTCCACCCTCGTGGATGGCTTGGGACTCTTCTGGCCCAACTCCTCTTTAGATGAGGTTTTCTTTGAACAACGTCCTCTTCTTAAACACAATTTGCCTATTGAAACTCTAGGAGGTCCTCTTCCACCTAAAGGTGATCCTGTATTTGAACTAAAACAATTGCCAGACGCTTTGAAATATGCTTATCTTGATGAAAAGAAGATATATCATGTTATTATTAGTGCTAACCTTTTAGAACATGAAGAAGATAGATTATTGAAAGTTCTAAGGAAGCACTGGGCTGCTATTGGATATACTCTTGATGATTTAAAGGGCATTAGCCCCACTCTATGTCAGCACAAAATTAATATGGAACCTGATGCTAAACCAGTTGTTGATCACCAACGTCGGTTGAATCCGAAGATGAAAGAGGTGGTAAGAATGGAAATATTAAAACTTCTGGAAGCAGGTATAATTTATCCTATAGCCGATAGTAGATGGGTAAGTCCTGTTCATTGTGTTCCTAAGAAAGGAGGTATTACTGTTGTTCCTAATGATAAAAATGAACTTATTCTACAAAGAATTTTTACAGGCTATAGAATGGTAATTGATTTTAGAAAATTAAATAAAGCAACTAGAAAAGATCATTACCCTTTGCCTTATATTGATCAAATGCTTGAAAGATTATCTAAGCATACACACTTTTGCTTCTTAGATGGATATTCTGGCTTTTCACAAATACCTATTTCTCAACCTGATCAAGAAAAGACCACTTTTACTTGTCCATTTGGAACCTATTCTTATAGACATATGCCTTTTGGTTTATGTAATGCACCTGCTACCTTTCAAAGATGTATGACTGCTATATTCTCTGACTTTTGTGAAAAGATTGTTGAGGTTTTCATGGAAGACTTTTCTCTTTATGGGAATTATTTTTATGATTGTTTAAGCAATCTTGAGCGAGTTTTGTAGAGATGTGAACAAACAAATCTTGTCTTGAATTGGGAGAAGTGCCACTTTATGGTTAATGAAGGCATTGTCTTGGGTCATAAAATTTCTGAAAGAGGTATTGAAGTGGACCAAGTTAAGGTTGATGCAATTGAGAAAATGGCATGTCCTAAGGACATCAAAGGTATTCGTAGTTTCCTAGGTCATGCTGGTTTCTATAGGAGGTTTATTAAAGACTTCTCTAAAATTTCTAGGCCTCTCACTAGTCTTTTGCAAAAGGATGTTCCTTTTGTTTTTGATGATGATTGTTTAGAAGCCTTTGAAACACTCAAGAAAGCCTTAATATCTGCACCTATTGTTCAACCACTTGATTGGAACTTGCCTTTTGAAATTATGTGTGATGCTAGTGATTATGATGTTGGTGTTGTTCTAGGACAAAGAGTTGATAAGAAACTAAATGTTATTCACTATGCTAGTAAAACTCTAGATAGTGCTCAAAGAAATTATGCTACTACTGAAAAAGAATTCTTAGCAGTAGTGTTTGCTTGTGATAAATTTAGACCTTATATTGTTGATTCAAAAGTAACTGTTCACACAAACCATGCTACTATTAAATATCTTATGGATAATAAAGATGCTAAACCTAGACTTATTCGTTGGGTTCTCTTCTTACAAGAATTTGATTTACATATCATTGATAGAAAAGGAGCTGAGAACCCCGTAGCTGATAATCTGTCTAGGCTTGAAAATGTGCTTGATGACCCACTTCCTATTGATGATAGTTTTCCTGATGAGCAGTTAGCTGCAACAAATGTTGCAAATAGTACTCCTTGGTATGCTAACTATGCTAATTACATTGTTGCTAAATATTTACCACCTAGCTTTACATACCAACAAAAGGAAAAAAATCTTCTATGATTTAAGACATTACTTTTGGGATGACCCACATCTTTATAAAGAAGGAGTAGATGGTATTATTAGACGTTGTGTACCTGAGCATGAACAGGGACAAATCCTATGGAAATGTCACTCCGAGGCTTATGGAGGGCATCATGCTAGAGATAGAACTGCTCACAAGGTATTGCAATCTGGATTTTATTGGCCTACTCTCTTCAAGGATGCCCGTAAGTTTGTCTCTTCTTGTGATTAATGTCAATGAGTAGGTAATATCGGTAAGCGTGAAGAAATACCTATGAATTATTCACTTGTTGTTGAACCTTTTTATGTTTGGGGATTTGATTACATGGGACCTTTTCCTTTCTCTAATGGGTATACACATATTTTGGTTGTTGTTGATTATGTTACTAAATGGGCAGAAGCTATTCCAACTAGTAGTGTTGATCACAACACCTCTATTAAAATGCTTAAGGAAGTTATTTCGCCCTATCATCCTTAGTATAGTGGTCAAGTTGAACTTAGCAATAGAGAAATAAAATTAATTTTGCAAAAGACTGTCAGTAGGTCTAGGAAGAATTGGTCTAAGAAATTAGATGATGCACTTTGGGCCCATAGAACAGCTTATGAAAATCCTGTGGGTATGTCTCCTTATAAAATGGTTTATGGAGAAGCTTGTCATTTACCTCTTGAGGTAGAACATAAGGCTTATTGGGCAGTTAAAGAACTCAATTATGATTTCAAACTTGCTGGTGAAAAGAGGTTATTTGATATAAGCTCATTAGATGAATGGAGAACCCAAGCTTTTGAAAATGCAAAGTTGTTCAAAGAAAAGGTTAAAAGATTGCATGACAAAAGAATCCAAAAGGGTGAGTTTAAAGTTGGAGAATATGTTCTTTTGTACAACTCTCGTTTTAGATTTTTTGCAGGAAAGCTCCTCTCGAAATGGGAAGGCCGCTATGTCATCGAGGAGGTTTACCGGTCTGGAGCCATCAAAATAAATAATTTGGAAGGCACTAACCTGAAGGTTTTCAATGGGCAACGAATAAAGCATTATATCTCAGATTCCATCTACCATGGCCTCTTCAAGCTCCTCCAAGGACAAGATCTTTCCTTCATCACCAGCATCATCTCCTTCACCACCAAAAGGAGAATTGAGTATCAGGTATGGGCACTCCCCTTGGCTTCCGCCAAGCTTGGGGGAGGTGCCCCGGTATCATATCATCCCACTATCTTTTTGCTTTTACTTATCTTAGTTCAATCTTTTGCTTTATATGAAATAAAGTTTATTTCGATCATTTCTTGTTTTGAAAGTTTGCTTAGTGATCTATCCTTGTAATCATGTGCAAGTTATATAATGAAGTTAGTTTTAGTTTTTGCTTTCTTTACTTTCATGTTGCAAATGAATAAAAGAATTAAGGAAGAAAGAAAAAGAGAAAGGAAATAAATGAAGAAAGGAAATAAATCAATAAGATTATATACTAATCCTATGGTAGGTGATGGCACCACATAAGGAAAAATATAAGTAGAAATTTTATTAGAGATTGACAAACATAGCATTAGTCAATGATGAAACTCATGAAAGAATTAATAAGGGAAGAAAAGATTCACATATAGATATACTATCCTTGAAATTCCGTACTAAGTAGAGATACTACTTGTGCATCCAAAAACCCTTAAACCCAAATCTTTTTCAAGTGTCCACCATACCTACCTAGGGATTGAGCAAGATCCCTCAATTAAGTTGTCATCAGTGCAAAAAGGCAATAAGAATTGCTTCTAAATATGTGAGATCATTTAGTGTAAGAGAAAATTGAGTGTTGCACGAACTTGGATGACAAAGAATAAAAGCGAGAGACTGCATAATAAAGGTCGTCATCTTAAGGGGCAATGCAACGTGACATTCTCTTGCACCAAGGGATTGAACATCCAAACAAATAAGCGCGCGGCAACCTCTGCTTCCCTCTGCGAAGGGCCTATCTTTTACTTTTATGTATTTACTTTTATGCAAAAGAGTCAAAGTTTTCCCTCTATTCCTTTTTATTTTCTCTTTTGGCAAGCATCATGTGGTGAGGAAAGTGAAGGAAATATGCCCTAGAGGCAATAATAAAGTTGTTATTTATATTTCCTTATATCATGATAAATGTTTATTATTCATGCTAGAATTGTATTAACTAGAAACTTACTACATGTGTGAATACATAGACAAATAGAGTGTCACTAGTATGCCTCTACTTGACTAGCTCGTTAATCAAAGATGGTTAAGTTTCCTAGCCATAGACATGAGTTGTCATTTCATGAACGGGATCACACCATTAGAGAATGTTGTGATTGACTTGACCCATCCGTTAGCTTAGCACTATGATCGTTTAGTTTATTGCTATTACTTTCTTCATAACTTATACATGTTCCTATGACTATGAGATTATGCAACTCCCGAATACCGGAGGAACACTTGGTGTGCTATCAAACGGCACAACATAACTGGGTGATTATAAAGATGCTCTATAGGTTTCTCCGATGGTGTTTGTTGAGTTGGCATAGATTCAGATTAGGATTAGTCACTCTGATTGTCGGAGAGGTATCTCTAGGCCCTCTCGTAAATGCACATCACTATAAGCCTTGCAAGCAATGTGACTAATAAGTTAGTTGCGGGATGTTGCATTACGGAACGAGTAAAGAGACTTGCCGGTAATGACATTGAACTAGGTATGATGATACCGACGATTGAATCTTGGCCAAGTAACATACCGATGACAAAGGGAACAATGTATGTTGTTATGCGGTTCGACTGATAAAGATCTTCGTAGAATATGTAGGAGCCAATAAGGGCATCCGGGTTCCGCTATTGGTTATTGACCAGAGAGATGTCTTGCTCATGTCTACATAGTTCTCGAACCCGCAGGGTCCGCACGCTTAACATTCATTGACGATATAGTATTATATGAGTTATGTATGTTGGTGACTGAGGGAGTCCTGGATTAGGGGGTCTCTGGACACCCGGACTATCTCCATTGGCCGGACTGTTAGACTATGAAGATACAAGATTGAAGACTTCGTCTCGTGTCCGGATGGGACTCTACTTGGCATGGAAGGCAAGCTAGGCAATACGGGTATGGATATTTCCTCCTTTGTAACCAACCTTGTGTAACCCTAACCCTCTCCAGTGTCTATATAAACCGAAGGGTTTTAGTCCGTAGGACAACAACCATAACATACAATCATACCATAGGCTAGCTTCTAGGGTTTAGCCTCTCTGATCTCGTGGTAGATCTACTCTTGTACTACCCATATCATCAATATCAATCAAGCAAGATGTAGGGTTTTACCTCCATCAAGAGCGCCCGAACCTGGGTAAAACATTGTGTCCCCTGCCTCCTGTTACCATCCGGCCTAGACGCACAGTTCGGGACCCCCTACCCGAGATCCACCGGTTTTGACACCGACATTGGTGCTTTCATTGAGAGTTCCTCTGTGTCGTCGCCGTTAGGCTTGATGGCTCCTACTATCATCGATAGCGATGCGGTCTAGGGCGAGACTTTTCTCCCCAGACAGACCTTCGTATTCGGCGGCTTTGCACTGCGGGCTAATTCGCTTGGCCATCTAGAGCAGATTGAAAGCTACGCCCCTGGCCATCAGGTCAGATTTGGAAGTTTGAACTACACGGCCGACATCTGCGGAGACTTGATCTTCGACGGATTCAAGCCACAGCCGGGCACGCCGCACTGTCACGATGGGTATGACCTAGCTCTGCCGCCGAACAGTACCCCAGAGGTCGCGCCCGCATCAGCTCTGACCCTTAGCTCGGAGCCAACTGCGCCAATCAAGGACAGGTGGCTAGACACCGCCTCAGGGGTTGCAGTCTCAACGGCGATCGAGCCGAACACCAGCCTAATCCTCCGCGAAGCCCATGACTCCAAGGTGTCGGACTCGTTTCCGGACTCCGAACCGCCCGCGCCCCTGCCAATCAAATCTGATTGGGCGCTGATCATGGAATTCACCGCCGCGGATATCTTTCAGCACTCGCCCTTTGGCGACATTCTGAATTCACTAAGGGCTCTCTCTTTGTCAGGAGAGCCCTTGCCGGACTATGGCCAACAGGATTGGGATGCGGACGATGAAGAAATTCGACACCCACCCACCACCCACTTCGTAGCCACTATCGATGATTTAACCGACATGCTTGACTTCGACTCTTAAGACATCGACGGTATGGACGACGATGTAGGAGACGAACATGAACCAGCGCCTATAGGGCACTGGAAAGCCACCTCATCATATGACGTATACATGATGGACACACCAAAAGAAGACGACGACGAGGAACGGAAGGACGCAATGAAGGCTTGTCCCCTCGAGAAGCTGTCAAAGCGGTGGCGTAAGCGCCGTCCCAAATCCCGCCTCGGCAGAAATAACGATCATACAGACCCAGCGTTGGAGCAGGGCGAACCACTGCCGGACCACGACAATACAGAAAATCAAACCGAACAAACCAATTCTGTCAAAGATAAAAGTCTGGATGACATAACGCCGGACAGGCACCCGGAGTAGCAGAATGCCCGTCAAAGGCTTGTTGCCACCGCGAGGAGTCTGAAAAAGCAGAAGCAAAGGCTCAAGGTTGCGCAGGACACACTCCAAATCAAATGGAGTGAAGTACTCAACACAGCAGCAAAGTGTGGTGGTAATCGCCCCACCAAGAGCTACCCGAAGCGGAAGTTGCTACCTGAATTCGATGAGGAGGCCCTAGATCCCCCACAACCAAAAATCAAAACGGCCACCTGGCCGGATAGACGACCTCACGGCCAACATGGAGCGGCAAACAACTCCACTCGCAAGCCAATAAGCGATCCACACGAGGGCTCGCACCAAAAGAACGGCGCAACCAGATCCATCTATGGACCACGCAAGCGCGCCCCAGCATATGATGTAACACAACAAACATCCGAACAACGCGGTACACCCAGATATAGGGGTGCCGCACACCCCCTATGTTTCACCGATAAGGTGCTGGACCATGAATTTACAGAGGGATTCAAACCCATAAACATAGAAGCATATGACGGAACAACAAACCTTGGGGTCTGGATTGAGGACTACATCCTCCATATCCATATGGCTCAAGGAGACGATCTCCACGCCATCAAGTACTTACCACTCAAGCTCAAAGGGCCAGCTCGGCACTGGCTTAAAAGCCTCCCCGAAAATTCCATTGGAAGCTAGGAAGAGCTCGAAGACGCTTTTAGGGCAAATTTTCAAGGGACTTATATCCGACCCCCGGATGCGGATGATCTGAGTCATATAACTCAACAGCCCGGAGAGTCAGCCCGAAAGCTTTGGAACATGTTTCTTATTAAGAAGAACCAAATAGTTGACTGCCCGGACGCCGAAGCCTTGGCAGCTTTTAAGCATAGCGTCCGCGGCGAATGGCTTGCCAGACACCTCGGCCAAGAGAAGCCGAGAACAATGGCAGCATTAACAAGCCTCATGACCCGCTTCTGCGCGGGTGAGGACAGCTCGCTAGCTAGATGCAGCACCAGCAACCCAAGCACATCCGAAGTTAGAGATGAAAACGGGAAATCCCGACGCAACAAAAATAAGCGTCGGAATAAAGAAGACAGCCCGAAGAGCACGGCGGTACACGCCGGATTACAAAGCTCTCGGCCAGGTCAGCAAAAGCCGCCCTTTAAAGGCGCTAGAGATGAACTGTCCAACCTGAACAAAATTCTGGACCAAGTATGTCAGATCCATAGCACCCCTGGAAAACCTGCTAATCATACCCACAGAGAATGTTGGGTCTTCAAGCAGTCCGGCAAGCTCAACGCCGTACACAAGGGGGAGGATACACCAAGCAAAGATGAGGATGAGCTTCTCAAGCAAGACATTGGGGAACAAAAGAAGTTTCCACCAGAAGTCAAAACAGTCAATGTATTACACGTGATCAAGGGAAGCAAAGCGGCCCTCCCAGATAAATATGCCCAAGGGCCTATCACCGCGAAACCCTGCCACTGGTCGTCTCAACCGGTCACTTTCGACCATCGTGATTACTCAGCAAGTATCCGGCGGGCAGGATGGGCTCCCCTGGTATTAGACCCAATAATTGACGGATACCACTTTGCACGAGTCCTGATGGACGGTGGTAGCAGTTTAAACCTGACATACCAGGATACAATCCGCAAAATGGGGATAGACCCAACGAAAATTTGCCATAGCAACACTACCTTTAAAGGAGTAATGCCAGGCCCAGGGGCTCACTGCGCGGGCTCCCTGCTACTAAAGGTTATATTCGGCTTCCCCGATAACTCCCATAGCGAACACTTAACCTTCCACATTGCTCCGCTCCAGTGCGGTTATCAAGCACTACTTGGACGCGAAGCTTTTGCTCGCTTTAATGCAATACCGCATTACGCTTCCCTCATGCTCAAGATGCCCGGTCCACGTGGCATCATTACAGTGAACGGAAGTATTAAGCGATCTTTGCGCGCCGAAGAGAATGCGACTGCCTTGGCAGCCGCACACTAAAAACGGCCTCACCAGCTAAAGCATTTGATAGGTCGTCATGACCACGGACGCGGTTAGATGAGTCCGGCGCTGCTATATGTAATTTGTACCGGATTGATGGCCACACCCTATTACAAATACAAGGGGCTCAACGCGCGCAGAGAAGTGGCAATTTCTACTCATTTCTAGTTATACATGGTTTCTTTAAAAAACCAACTTTTTGCACGACAACCTTTTCACCTAAGTTCCTCTCTTTTACAGATGACAATCGTGCTACACCCGTCTAGGATACGGCACAACAGAGACACAGGCGCGGACATGTAGCAGGGACCCGTTACAAGGATTCTTTTTAGATTAAGACCCTGCGTAAACGTTTTTTTACTGTCTCTTGTTGATACACATCCACCGAATTCTCAACACAATTGAGAAGGATGCTGACGTCTTGGCATGTGGCCACATCAGAATAATGCACGTACCTGGACACAAGGGGCTTCTTACAAAGGGCACTATTTAGGCCCGGTTTATACCATAAAGATCGAATACCTTAGGGAGTGTTCGGCGTCGCGAGTTTGGCCTTATATGCATCAGCTCCGAATCATTGTCTTTGGTCAAATGTTGGGTTTGCCCTGCTCCTGTGTTTTGGTGCCTTACGTTCCGCTTTATCGGCTAAGGCAGCACAAGGAGAACTACTGCGATTGTGCCCTAGTTCATCCGGACGAGCACCTCAGTAGAGAAAGCCGAAAACTGACTGACATGATATAGCGTGAGACTGGTCAACCACTCGATGACCTATCGGAATGTTAGAATTCCTCCGCCTTAACGAAGGTCCCTTTCCCGGCCAGGCATGTACGCACCCCGAGATCGGGAGAGTGCAGAGCCACCAGGGGCTATCTAGTAGCCCTACTGTCAAACTCTTATGGCTAAGTGAAAGTGTTAAAGCATTCTAGTCCGGTTGCCTCGTTCACTATGCTATCACCTCCTTAATAGGACCAAGACGTTGGGTTAAGTGTGAACACACATTTTTCGCGAGCACCTCCGCATTATATGCGTGGGGGTTGAAGCCGACGACTGCAATCTTTCAGGTTATACACATGTATACATAAATGGCCGCACAGGAGGCATCATACTACTTTCAGGCAAAAGTATAAACATAGCCTTATAAAATTTCATAAAACATTGTGTTTACAATGAGAATATATATCACTCAAACATAATATTCTTCGAGCACTGGGCCTCTATCAAACGAGCACCCTCGAGAACCTCCTCGAAATAGTGCTCGGCAGCCACTCGACCTATGGCCGAACCCTGCACCGCAACAGTGGTAGCATCCATCTTCGCCTAGTATGCTTTAACATGGGCAAGGGCCATCCGCGAGCCTTCTATGCACGCCGACCTCTTCATCGCATTAATGCGCGGCACCGCACCAAGGAACCGCTGCACTAAACTGAAATAGTTGTTCGGCTTTGGCTTTTCCGGCCATAGCTGATCCACGACAGACCTCATGGTGAGTCCGGACAACCTATTTAGTTCGGCCCATTCGGCTAGCTGATCAGTCAATGGAAGCAGACGCTCTGGAACGTTGAATTGCAACCAGAACAGCTTGTCCACTTCACGATCTGTTTGACCTTGGAAGTATTTGGCCGCATCGGTAGCGCTCGCCGCCAAGTCCATATACGCATCTGCTGAACTCCACAGCCGATCTAGAGGGGCATACCATGGATCTCCGAACTTCCTCCGTAGCATGAAGGGCTTTCCAGCCGCAATATCCCCGGCTTCCCGCAGCTCCTCCTTCTTCGCTCTCATAGCAGAGCAGGTGTCTTTGTCCGCCATCGTGGCCTTCTCAAGGTCCGTCGCCTTCGCTCGGTTTTCTTTTTGAAGGAGCCGGCAACGGTCGGCAGTGTCTTTTAGTTCTACGGCCATCTTGGCCATCTTCTCTTGGCTCTCGCAATGTGCGGCCTTCTCGGCTTTCAACTCTTCGGCCGCCTTCAAAGCAGCCGCATTACTAGTCCTCGCTTGTTCCTTGGCTCGGGCAAGTTCTGCCCGCAAGGTTTCCACGGTGGCAGCTCCATCTGCAGTCACAACATATTAAAGATACTGGCATCATGCTGCTCTTACTATGTGGCGTTCACCATATAATAACACTTACCCTGTGCCTTGTCAAGCCTCTTGTTAACAAGCTCGATGTCGGCGTCTGCCGCATCCAGTTGCTGTTTTAATTCGGCAAACTCACTAGTCCGGTTAGCCACCAGAGCTTCCACCACCTGCACATAAGGGTAGTCTGGTTATTGCCTAGGACTATGATCCTCTGTTCGCCGCCGTTCTCGACGACAACCAGAGTCTCAGGGGCTACTATCTACACAGGGCACACCTAACATGTGCGGTACTATCACATATTATCTCACGTACCTCAAAGCCTGTCAGTAGACTCATAAAGGCTTCATGTAATCCGCTTTCGGCGAACAAAATTCTCTCCATCACCGTACCCATCAGCGTACGGTGTTCTTCTGAGATGGCCGCTCGCTCCACCAGCTCCCTCAGAACGTCTGACCGCATACCAGACGGTGTCGGACTCTTTTGTTTGCTCTCTTCGGGAGCCGGACGCTGGGGACTTCGGGGGTCTATGGGATTATCTTCTGGCCTCACCGGATTCGGAGAAGCCCTCCGTGACGACACTTCGGGGTCACCCGCTTCTTGAGCGGAGGAGTCTGGGGGAGGCGTTTCACTCTCCATCATCTCTGGAAGAAGATCCCCCGAACACGAGCTCAGCTGAGAGGGGATAAGGCCGGAACTACAAGATATATGCAGCGGTTATTTTCTTAGAAAAAATATAGTATACCTTCACTATTAAAGTATTTTGGATCACTCACGACTCGTTGGAGGGCTGACCCCCCCGCAGGCTTTGTGCGGTAAGAGCACCCCCCGAGGCAGGACCCTCTATTGGAGACTTCTTCTCCCGTTTGGAGGCCTCGGCTTCCGAATCCTCGGAAGCAGTCCTCTTCCTCCCCCGGTTATCCTCCTTTATGGAGGCGCTCATTCCCTCGGTTGGAACTGGCAGCGATGGGGGCCCGCTTCCGCCCATATTATTCCCCCATGTATCTTCCCTCGAGGGCTCCGGGTAAGGTGCGAGCTCGAGCATCTTCTCCAAAACTGGATTTTCCAAACCCTCAGGGAGGGGGGCCGGACACCGAATCATCTTCGCCTTCGTTAGCCAATCCTGGTCAAAGAGCGATCTCTCAGAAATAACTTCATGAATAAAAGACGGTGTGTTCGGCTAGAGGATTTCTTACTTGTTCGGCGGCGCGGTTACTGCTCAGGCCCACGTCCTCAGTAGTATCCATACACTCTATTTGAGGTCCGAAGAATGACTTGTACATCTCCTCGTGCATCAGGCCAAGGAAACTTTGAATGGCACGCGACCCTTCTGGGTTGAACTCCCATAAGCGAAGGGGCCGGCGTTTGCAAGGCTGGACTCGATGAACCAGCATAACTTGCATTACCACAACCAAATTAAAATCTCCCTCGAAGAGATCTTGAATGCGGCTTTGCAGGATGGGCACGTCCTTGGCTGGGCCCCAGCTCAGACCTCTGCTAATCCATGACATCAATTGTGGTGGGGGGGGCGAACGGAAAGCGGGGGAAGCCGCCCACTTGGCACTTCTGGGAGCCGTGACGTAAAACCACTCCCATTGCCATAATTTGGACACCTTTGGAAAGGAACCTTTCGGCCACGGGGCTCCTGCCATCTTGCCTATTAACGCACCTCCGCACGCTGCACGTTGCCCCTCGATCATCTTCGGCTTCACTTCAAAGGTCTTGAGCCACAGGCCGAAGTGAGGGGTAATGCGGAGGAAGGCCTCACACACGACAATAAATGTCAAGATGTGGAGAAAGGAGTCCGGAGCTAGATCGTGGAAATCTAGCCCGTAATAGAACATCAAACCCCTAACGAAGGGATCTAGAGTGAGGCCTAGGCCTCGGAGGAAGTGGGAGACGAACACGACGTTCTTGTCGGGTTCGGGAGTAGGGACAACCTGCCCTCGAGCAGGCAGCCGATGCGAAACCTCGGTGGTCAAGTATCTGGCCTCCCTCAACTTCTTGATATCCTCTTCCATGACGGAGGAGGGCATCCACCGGCCTTGAAGGCTGGATCCGGACATGATTGAAGATCCGGAGCACCTGACCTGGGCTTTGGGAGCTAGAACTCGAGGCGGAGGAAGGGTTTGATTGAGCACGAGAGGGAAAAAGCGAAAACCTTGTCCCTTTATAAAGACGGTGAATATCAAGCGTCCTCTTCGTAGCCGTTTGGGACTTGCCTATAATCTAGGAGTCCTAGACACGGTTGGGTTACCCACGACCGTATTGATGAGAATCCCGTAATAAGGGGACACGATCTCTGCTTTGACAAGACGCGTCGAAAAACTGCCTCGCGTTATGTGCGGGGCTAGTTAAAACGGTTCGAATAATCACCGGGCCATGACATAACGTCATACTGTCAAGACAAGTCAGCAAATTAGAATTGCGAAAATATTATTCTCTCTATGGTGGTATGTGGAACTTATTTTGCAGGGTCGGACACTATCTCGTTTTCAAGTTCTTCTGTGATGTATTCGGAGAAGGAACCCGCCTTGCAATGCCGAAGACAATACTGCGCACCGGACTCATCGTCATTGAAGCCTGGTTCAAGGGCTACTGAGGGAGTCCTGGATTAGGGGGTCTCCGGACAGCCGGACTATCTCCATTGGTCGGACTGTTAGACTATGAAGATACAAGGTTGAAGACTTCGTCTCGTGTCCGGATGGGACTCTACTTGGCGTGGAAGGCAAGCTAGGCAATACAGATATGGATATTTCCTCCTTTGTAACCGACCTTGTGTAACCCTAACCCTCTCCGGTGTCTATATAAACCGAAGGGTTTTAGTCCGTAGGACAACAACCATAACATGCAATCACACCATAGGCCAGCTTCTAAGGTTTAGCCTCTCTGATCTCGTGGTAGATCTACTCTTGTACTACCCATATCATCAATATCAATCAAGTAGGACGTAGGGTTTTACCTCCATCAAGAGGGCCCGAACCTGGGTAAAACATTGTGTCCCCTGCCTCCTATTACCATCCGGCCTAGACACATAGTTTGGGACCCCCTACCCGAGATCCGCCGGTTTTGACACCGACAGTGACCGAATGTTGTTTGGAGTCCCAGATGAGATCACGGACATGACGAGGAACTCTGGAATGGTCCAGATATAAAGATTGATATATGGGATAATAGTGTTTGGTCTCCGGAAGGGTTCCGGAATTCACTGGAACGGGTTCCGGATGTTTCCCGAAATGTTTGGGTACGAGAACACTTTATTTGGGAAAAGGGTAAAGCACAAAAGGAAGTTTTGCAGAGTCCGGGGGCCAGACGCCAGGGTCCCTGGCATCTGGGTCCAGACGCCGGGAACGTTGGCGTTTGGTCCTGGAGTCCAAGATGGACTCTTGCCTTTTGGGTGAAACCGAATTTGTGTAGGATTTTACTCCAAGTTTTGACCCCAAGGCTCAACATATAAATAGAGGGGTAGGGCTAGCACCCAAGACACATCAAGAAACACCAAGTCGTGTGCCGACAACCCCGTCCCCTCTAGTTTATCATTTGTCATAGTTTTCTTAGTGCTTAGGCGAAGCCCTGCGGAGATTGTTCTTCACCAACACCGTCATCACGCCGTCGTGCTGCCGGAACTCATCTACTACTCCGCCCCTCTTGCTGGATCAAGAAGGCGAGGACGTCATCGAGCTGAACGTGTGTTGAACGCGGAGGTACCGTATGTTCGGTACTTGATCGGGACAGATTGTGAAGGTGTATGGCTACATCAACCGCGTTGATAAACGCTTCCGCTTTCGGTGTACGAGGGTACGTAGACACACTCTCCCCTCTCGTTGCTATGAATCTCCTTGATAGATCTTGCATGATCATAGATTTTTTTTTGAAATAATGTGTTCCCCAATAGTAGTATCAGAGCCAGGTCTATGCGTAGATGTTATATTCACAAGTAGAACACAAAGGAGTTGTGGGCGTGGGTATATACATATTGATTGCCGTCACTAGTTGTTTCTTGATTCGGCAGTATTGTTGGATGAAGCGGCCCGAACCGACATTACATGACCGTGTTCATGAGACTGGTTCTACCGACGTGCTTTGCACACAGGTGGCTGGCGGGTGTTAGTTTCTCCAATTTTAGTTGAATCGGATTCAATGAACATGGTTCTTTCTGAAGATCAAAAAGCAATCACTATACCGCATTGTGGTTTTTGATGCGTAGGTAAGAACGGATCTTGCTAAGCACGTAGCAGCCACGTAAAACTTGCAACAACAAAGTAGAGGACGTCTAACTTGTTTTTGCAGGGCATGTTGTGAAGTGATATGGTCAAGACGTGATTATATAAATTATTGTATGAGATGATCATGTTTTGTAACAAAATTATCGGCAACTGGCAGGAGCCATATGATTGTCGCTTTATTGTATGAAATGCAATCGCCATGTTATTGCTTTACTATCACTAAGCGGTAGCGATAGTCGTAGACGCAATAGTTGGCGAGACAACAACGATGCTACGATGGAGATCAAGGTGTCAAGCCGGTGACAATGGTGATCATGACATTGCTTTGGAGATGGAGATCAAAGGCACAAGATGATGATGGCCATATCATATCACTTATATTGATTGCATGTGATGTTTATCCTTTATGCATCTTATTTTGCTTAGTACAGCGGTAGCATTATAAGATTATCTCTCAATAAATTTCAAGGTATAAGTGCCCTCCCTGAGTATGCACCATTGCTATAGTTCGTCATGCCGAGACACCACATGATGATCGGGTTTGATAATCTCTACATTCACATACAACGGGTGCAAGCCAGTTTTACACAAGCAAAATACTCAGGTTAAACTTGACGAGCCTAGCATATGCAGATATGGCCTCGGAACACTGAGACCGAAAGGTCGAGCGTGAATCATATAGTAGATATGATCAACATAGTGATGTTCACCATTAGAGGGATGTCTATCTAAGTGGGAGTTCTAAAGTAATATGATTAATTGAGCTTTAGTTTATCATGAACTTAGTACCTGATAGTATTTTGCATGTCTATGTTGTTGTAGATAGATGGCCTGTGCTATTGTTCCGTTGAATTTTAATGCGTTCCTAGAGAAAGCTAAGTTGAAAGTGATGGTAGCAACTACACGGACTGGGTCCATAACTTGAGGATTATCTTCATTGCTGCACAGAAGAATTACGTCCTGGAAGCACCTCTAGGTGCCAAACCAGCTGCATGAGCAACTCCAGATGTTATGAACACCTGGCGGAGCAAAGCTGATGACTACTTGATAGTTCAGTGTGCCATGCTTTACGGCTTAGAACCGGGACTTCAACGTCGTTTTGAATGTCATGGAGCATATGAGATGTTCCAGGAGTTGAAGTTAATATTTCAAGCAAATGCCCGGATTGAGAGATATGAAGTCTCCAATAAGTTCTACAGCTGCAAAATGGAGGAGAATAGTTCTGTCAGTGAGCACATACTCAGAATGTCTGGGTACCACGATCACTTGACTTAGTTGGGAGTTAATCTTCCAGTTGATAGTGTCATTGACAGAGTTCTTCAATCACTGCCACCAAGCTACAAGGGCTTCATGATGAACTATAATATGTAAGGGATGGATAAGACAATTCCCGAGCTCTTCGCGATGCTAAAAGTTGCGGAGGTAGAAATCAAGAAGGAGCATCAAGTGTTGATGGTCAACAAGACCACCAGTTTCAAGAAGAAGGGCAAAGGGAAGAAGGGGAACTTCAAGAAGAATGACAAGCAAGTTGCTGCTCAAGTGAAGAAGCTCAAGTGCTTCTACTACAAAGGGACTGGTCACTGGAAGCGGAACTGCCCCAAGTATTGGCGGATAAGAAGGATGGCAAAGTGAAAGGTATATTTTATATACATGTTATTGATGTGTACCTTACTAATGCTCGCAGTAGCGCCTGGGTATTTGATACTGGTTTTGTTGCTAATATTTGCAGCTTGAAACAGGGGCGACAGATTAAGCGAAGATTGGCTAAGGACGAGGTGACGATGTGCGTGGGAAATGGTTCCAAAGTCGATGTGATCGTCGTTGGCACGCTACCTCTACATCTAATTCGAGATTAGTTTTAGACCTGAATAATTGTTATTTGGTGCCAGCGTTAAGCATGAACATTATATATGGATCTTGTTTGATGCGAGACGGTTATTCATTTAAATCAGAGAATAATGGTTGTCCTATTTATATGAGTAATATCTTTTATGGTCATGCACCCTTGATGAGTGGTCTATTTTTACTAAATCTTGATAGTAGTGATACACATATTCATAGTATTGAAGCCAAAATATATAAGTTTAATAATGATAGTGCAACTTATTTGTGGCACTGCCATTTAGGTCATATTGGTGTAAAGCGCATGAAGAAACTCCATGCTGATGGGCTTTTGGAATCACTTGATTATGAATCACTTGATGCTTGCGAACCTGCCTCATGGGCAAGATGACTAAGACTTCGTTCTCCGGAACAATGGAATGAGCAACAGACTTATTGGAAATAATACATACTGATGTATGCGGATCTGTGAGTGTTGATGCTCGTGGCGGGTATCGTTATTTTCTAAACTTCACAGATGATTTGAGTAGATATGGGTATGTCTTCTTGATGGAACATAAGTCTAATTTTTTTTTGAAAAGTTCAAAGAATTTCAGAGTGAAGTGGAAAATCATCGTAACAAGAAAATTAAGTTTCTTTGATCTGATCATGGAGGTGAATATTTGAGTTATGATTTTGGTCCTCATTTGAAACAATGCGGAATAGTTTCACAACTCACGCCACCTGGAACACCACAGCGTAATGGTGTGTCTGAACGTCATAACTACACTTTATTAGATATGGTGCGATCTATGATGTCTCTTGCTGATTTACCGCTATCGTTTGGGGTTATGCTTTAGAGATGGCTACATTCACGTTAAATAGGGCACTATCGAAATCCGTTGAGACGACACCTTATGAACTGCGGTTTGGCAAGAAACCCAAGTTGTCGTTTCTTAAAGTTTGGGCTGCGATGCTTATGTGAAAAAGCTTCAACCTGATTAGCTCAAACCCAAATCGGAGAAATGTGTCTTCAGAGGATACCCAAAGGAGACTGTTGGGTACACCTTCTATCACAGATCCGAAGCAAGATATTCATTGCTAAGAATGATCCTTTCTTGAGAAGGAGTTTCTCTCGAAAGAAGTGAGTGGGAGTAAAGTAGAACTTGATGAGGTAATTGTTCCTGCTCCCTTATTGGAAAGTAGTTCATCATAGAAATCAGTTCCAGTGATTCCTACACCAATTAGTGATGAAGCTAATGATGATGATCATGAAACTTCTGATCAAGTTACTATCAAACCTCTTAGGTCAACCAGAGTAAGATCCGCACCAGAGTGGTACGGTAATCCTGTTCTGGAGGTCATGTTACTTGACCATGATGAACCTACGAACTATGAGGAAGCGATGATGAGCCCAGATTCCGCAAAATGGCTTGAGGCCATGAAATCTGAGATGGGATCCATGTATGAGAACAAAGTGTGGACTTTGGTTGACTTGCTCGATGATCGGCAAGCCATACAGAATAAAATGGATCTTCAGGAAGAAGACTGACGCTGATGGTAATGTTACTGTCCACAAAGCTTGACTTGTTGCGGAAGGTTTTCGACAAGTTCAAGGAGTTGACTACGATGAGAGCTTCTCACCCGTAGCGATGCTTAAGTCCGTCCGAATCATGTTAGCAATTGTCGCATTTTATGATTATGAAATTTGGCAAATGGATGTCAAAAGTGCATTCCTTAATGGATATCTTAAAGAAGAGTTATATATGATGCAACCAAAAGGTTTTGTCGATCCAAAAGGTGCTAACAAAGTGTGTAAGCTCCAGCGATCAATTTATGGACTGGTGCAAGCATCTCGGCGTTGGAATATACGCTTTGATAGTGTGATCAAAGCATATGGTTTTATATAGACTTTTGGAGAAGCCTGTATTTACAAGAAAGTGAGTGGGAGCTGATACGTCTCCGTCATATCTACTTTTCCAAACACTTTTGCCCTTGTTTTGTACTCTAACTTGTATGATTTGAATGGAACTAACCCAAACTGACGCTGTTTTCAGCAGAATTGCCATGGTGTTGTTTTATGTGCAGAAAACAAATATTCTCGGAATGACCTGAAACTCCACGGAACACCTTACAATAAATAATAATAAATCCTCGCTAAGGATGAAGACCAGGGGGCCCACACCCTTCTCACGAGGGTGGGGGGCGCCCCCCCCCTTAGGGCGCGCCCCCTACCTCGTGGGCCCCCTGGAGACCCTCCGACGCCAACTCCAACTCTATATATTTGCTTTCGGAGAGAGAAAAATCAGAGAGAAGAAATCATCGCGTTTTACGATACGGAGCCGCCGCCAAGCCCTAAAACCTCTTGGGAGGGCTGATCTGGAGTCCGTTCGGTGCTCCGGAGAGGGGGATTCGTCGCCGTCGTCATCATCAACCATCCTCCATCACCAATTTCATGATGCTCACTGCCGTGCATGAGTAATTCCATCGTAGGCTTGCTGGACGGTGATGGGTTGGATGAGATTTATCATGTAATCGAGTTAGTTTTTTTAGGGTTTGATCCCTAGTATCCATTATGTTCTGAGATTGATGTTGCTATGACTTTGCTATGCTTAATGCTTGTCACTAGGGCCCAAGTGCCATGATTTCAGATCTGAACCTATTATTTTTTCATGAATATATGTGAGTTCTTGATCCTATCTTGCAAGTCTATAGTAACCTACCATGTGTTATGATCCGGCAACCCCGAAGTGACAATAATCGGGACCACTCCCTGTGATGACCATAGTTTGAGGAGTTCATGTATTCACTATGTGCTAATGCTTTGTTCCGGTTCTCTATTAAAAGGAGGCCTTAATATCCCTTAGTCTCCAATAGGACCCCGCTGCCACGGGAGGGTAGGACAAAAGATGTCATGCAAGTTCTTTTCCATAAGCACATATGACTATATACGGAATACATGCCTACATTACATTGATGAATTGGAGCTAGTTCTGTGTCACCCTATGTTATGACTACTACATGATGAACCGCATCCGGCATAATTATCCATCACTGATCCGGTGCCTATGAGTTTTCCATATACTGGTTTACGCTTATTTACTTTCCCCCTGCTACTGTTACAATCACTACAAAATACCAAAAACATTACTTTTGCTATCTTTACTTTTGTTGCCCCTACCACCACTATCATATTACTTTGCTACTAAACACTTTGCTGCAGATACTAAGTTTCCAAGTGTGGTTGAATTGACAACTCAGCTGCTAATACTTGAGAATATTCTTTGGCTCCCCTTGTGTCGAATAAATAGATTTGGGTTGAATACTCTACCCTCAAAAGTTGTTGCGATCCCCTATACTTGTGGGTTATCAGGAGCTCTGTAGCATTTCTGATATTATATGTGGATGACATATTGTTGATTGGAAATGATACTGAATTTCTGAATAGCATAAAAGGATACTTGAATAAGAATTTTTCAATGAAAGACCTCGGTGATGCTGCTTATATATTGGGCATCAAGATCTATAGAGATAGATCAAGATGCTTAATTGTACTTTCACAAAGCACATACCTTGATAAAGTTTTGAAGAAGTTCAAAATGGATCAAGCAAAGAAAGGTGTGAAGTTGAGTCAGACTCAATGCCCGACCACTGCAGAAGATAGAGAGAAAATGAAAGTCATTCCCTATGCTTAGGCCATAGGTTCTATCATGTATGCAATGTTGTGTACCAGACATGATGTGTGCCTTGCTATAAGTTTAGTAGGGAGGTACCAAAGTAATCCAGGAGTGGATCACTGGACAACGGTCAAGAACATCCTCAAATACCTAAAAAGGACTAAGGATATGTTTCTCGTTTATGGAGGTGACAAAGAGCTCGTTGTAAACGGTTACGTCGATGCAAGATTTGACACTGATCCGGATGACTCTAAGTCACAAACCGGGTACGTATTTTTATTGAATGGTGGAGTTGTCAGTTGGTGCAGTTCTAAGCAAAGCATCATGGCAGGATCTACGTGCAAAGCGTGATACATAGCTGCTTCGGAAGCAGCAAATGAAGGAGTCTAGATGAAGGAGTTCATATCCGATCTAGGTGTCATACCTAGTGCATCGGGTCCAATGAAAATCTTTTGTGACAATACTGGTGCAATTGCCTTGGCAAAGGAATCCAGATTTCACAAGAGAACCAAGCACATCAAGAGACGCTTCAATTCCATCCGCAATCAAGTCAAGGAGAGAGACATAGAGATTTGCAAGATACATATGGATCTGAATGTTGCAGACCCATTGACTAAGCCTCTCTCACGAGCAAAACATGATCATCACCAAGACTCCATGGGAGTTAGAATCATTACAATGCAATCTAGATTATTGACTCTAGTGCAAGTGGGAGACTGAAGGAAATATTCCCTAGAGGCAATAATAAAGTTGTTATTTATATTTCCTTATATCATGATAAATGTTTATTATTCATGCTAGAATTGTATTAACCGGAAACTTAGTACATGTGTGAATACATAGACAAACAGAGTGTCACTAGTATGCCTCTACTTGACTAGCTCGTTAATCAAAGATGGTTAAGTTTCCCAGCCATAGACATGAGTTGTCATTTGATGAACGGGATCACATCATTAGAGAATGATGTGATTGACTTGACCCATCTATTAGCTTAGCACTATGATCATTTAGTTTATTGCTATTGCTTTCTTCATAACTTATACATGTTCCTATGACTATGAGATTATGCAACTCCCGAATACCGGAGGAACACTTAGTGTGCTATCAAATGTCACAACGTAACTGGGTGAATATAAAGATGCTCTACAGGTGTCTGTGATGGTGTTTGTTGAGTTGGCATAGATCAAGATTAGGATTTGTCACTCCGATTGTTGGAGAGGTATCTCTGGGCCCTCTCGGTAATGCACATCACTATAAGCCTTGCAAGCAATGTGACTAATAAGTTAGTTGCGAGATGTTGCATTACGGAACGAGTAAATAGACTTGCAGGTAACGAGATTGAACTAGGTATGATGATACCGACGATCGAATCTCGGGAAGTAACATACCGATAACAAAGGGAACAACGTATGTTGTTATGCGGTTCGACCGATAAAGATCTTCGTAGAATATGTAGGAGCCAATATGGGCGTCCAGGTTCCGCTATTGGTTATTGACCAGAGAGATGTCTCAGTCATGTCTACATAGTTCTCGAACCTGTAGGATCCGCACGCTTAACATTCGTTGACGATATAGTATTATATGAGTTATGTAAGTTTGTCACCGAATGTTGTTCGGAGTCCCGGATGAGATCACGGACATGACAACGAACTCCGGAATGGTCCGGATATAAAGATTGATATATGGGATAATAGTGTTTGGTCTCCGGAAGGGTTCCGGAATTCACCTAAGGGGTTATGGATGTTTCCCGAAATGTTTGGGTACGAGAACACTTTATTTGGGCCAAAGGGGAAAGCCCACAAGGTTTTTGGAAAGCACAAAAGGAAGTTTTGTGGAGTCTTGATGTCTACTACACAACCTTCTTCTTGTAAACGTTGTTGGGCCTCCAAGCGCAGAGGTTTGTAGGACAGTAGCAAATTTCCCTCAAGTGGATGACCTAAGGTTTATCAATCCATGGGAGGCGTGGGATGAAGATGGTCTCTCTCAAACAACCCTGCAACCAAATAGCAAAGAGTCTCTTGTGTCCCCAACACACCCAATACAATGGTAAATTGTATAGGTGCATGTAACACCCTCGATGCGACTATATCTCCCACGTGTCGAGGCACGACTTAGAGGCATAATCGCATTGAAGGCATATGTCGCAAGTTAGGCAATCTTCACAACATCCCATGTAATATAGATCATAAAAGGGGAGATAACATAGTTGGCTTACAATCGCCACGTCAATCAAGTACATAAAAAACATTACATCATTCAAACACTCATGGCCCGACTACGGTGCCAAAATAAAAGATAACCCAACATGCGCCACGGTCCCGATCACCCCCAACTGGGCACCACTACTGATCATCAGGAAAGGAAACATAGTATCGTTGAGAGTCCTCGTCGAACTCCCACTTGAGCTCGAGCGCGTCACCTGGAGCGGAATCATCAGGCCCTGCATCTGGTGTAATAGTAATCTGTGAGCCACAGGGACTCAGCAATCTCGCACCCTCACGATCAAGACTATTTAAGCTTATAGGTAAGGCAAGGTAAATATATGGAGCTGCAGCAAGCGACTAGCAAATATGGTGGCTATCCTGTTCGCAAAAAAGAGCGAGAAGAGGAGGCAAAGCGCGAGTGAGAAACTAGAGAGCAACCTGCGCAAGCATTACTCCAACACCGTGTTCACTTCCCGGACTCCGCCGAGAAGAGACCATCACGGTAACTCACATTGTTGATTCATTTTAATTAAGTTAAGGTTCAAGTTATCTACAACCGGACATTAACAAATTCCCATCTGCCCATAACCGCGGGCACGGCTTTCGAAAGTTCAAATACCTGCAGGGGAGTCCCAACTTAGCCCATGACAAGCTCTCACGGTCAACGAAGGAATATACCTCCTCCCGAGACGTTCCGATCAGACTCGGTACCTCGGTTCTTCAAGACACTTCGACAGGTTAAAAAAATCCAGCAACACCGCCCGAATGTGCCGACAAATCCCGATAGGAGCTGCACATATCTCGTTCTCAGGGCACACTCATATAGGTCAAGCTACGAGTAAAACCAACCCTCGAGTTTCCCCGAGGTGGCCCTGCGGGCTGCCTGGTTCGGACCAACACTCAGAGGAGCACTGGCCCGGGGGGGTTTAAAATAAGATGACCCTCGGGCTCCGGAAACCCAAGGGAAAAAGAGGCTAGGTGGAAAATGGTAAAACCAAGGTTGGGCATTGCTGGAAAATCTTTAATCAAGACGAACTATCAAGGGGTTCCCATTATAACCCAACCGCGTAAGGAACGCAAAATCCGGGAACATAACACCGATATGACGGAAACTAGGGCGGCAAGAGTGGAACAAAACACTAGGCGAGAGGCCGAGCCTTCCACCCTTTACCAAGTATATAGATGCATTAAGATAACATGGCAAAATAATGATATCCCAACAAGAAAATAATGTTCCAAAGGAGCGGTCTCCAATCTTCACCTGCAACTAGCAACGCTATAAGAGGGGCTGAGCAAAGCGGTAACATAGCCAATCAACGGTTTGCTAGGACATGGTGGGTTAGAGGTTTGACATGGCAATTTGGGAGGCTTGCAAGCAAGTGGTAGGCATCGTAGCATTGGCATAGCAAAAGAGCGTGCATCTAGCAAAGCAAAGATAGTAGTGATTTCGAGGGTATGATCATCTTGCCTGCAAAGTTGTCAGAGTTGACTGGATCCTCGAAAGCAAAATCAACGGGCTCCTCGTTAGCGAACTCATCTCCCGGATCTACCCAAACAAGACAAACAAGAAAACGGAGCACAATCAACCACGTGCAAGGATCAACAATATGATGCAAAGATGGTATGCTATGCGGGATGCGAGGCGGGATGCGAGGCGGGATGCATATGCAAGATTTGACAAGGGATGCATGAACCTGGCCTCAACTTGGAAAAACAAGTATGCCACTGGAAAGATGAGATGAAATCGCTTGAAAACGATATAAAGAACGCCGGAATCGGAGTTATGGTTTGGAAATGGCAAGCGATTCAAATATGACGTCGGTCTGCGATTTATAGCAAGTAGCCATCTAAATCCAACGAGATGAACATGCTACAGCACTCAACCATGACAACAAAATACATGGCATGGATGCATTCATTATGCTTAACAAAAGTATAGCACTGATCTACGGCCAATTCATCCATTAACAGGTTCAAACAAGCATGGCAAAAATGCATATGGCAAACAGATTTCAGACTTAGTGAAATTAATACTTGTCTGGAATTTCAGATTAGGTAGCACTCTTCGGAGCATCAAAACTACATGCTACAAGACCTGAACATGGCAAAGTAAAGCATGGAGTGGAGCTACTCAAAGAGATTAACAAAAGTCCCTTAGTGACCTTGAGCCAAAAGGGATCAGAAAATACGATTGCAAGCATGTGAACATGGCAAAAACATAATCAGTTCTCAGACTTGGTGAAAACTGGAGCATGCTGAAACAGATATCAAGTAGGCATGTTTACGAGCTCGATGCACTCACTACAGAGCAAGTCATGGCAAACTAAGCATACACCCATCAAGAATACACAAAATACAAGCTAGACATGGCAAGAACAATAGCATAGCATGCACGGATCAACTACAACATCCACGGCAAAATCGCTAACAAGTAGACAATCTGCCCAGATTCACGAAGTAGCAAAAGTAGAGCTCGATTGGCTCAAGCTAGGATGCTACATAATTGCAAACAAAGGCATGGACAGATAGAGCACTAAAAGATTAGGAAAACATCCTTACTGACCATCCTCAAAAGAGGCACGGATCACTAGGAAACAACATGAACATATGGCATCATGAGAAAAATAGATCAAGGACTTAGTGGAATTGCTAAGTCCCTGAAATCAGCATTACCAAGTGCCTCACTTCGCAAGCTTGTGCTAGTCACCACACACATCACAAAAATACATGGGTTACACCTCTGGAAAGATGACAAACCCCTTAACAAAACATATGTAGAGCTCATGGGCATATCATGCACACAATAATCATGGCAAAAATGACAAATATCTAAATGGAGTAGTAGATCTGACAATTATCTCAAGTAGCACTCTTCTAACAGCATTTCGGGCATCAATATGAACTCAAATGAAAATGATGCAATGGAATGAAATGATGTACTCTCTGAGACAAACACTTTGATATGCTATATGCCAAAAACGGAGCTACGGATGCGGAGATATACCATGATGAACATGAGCAAATAATCTGCAGACTTAGGCGAAATAAAAAGGTCAACCCTAGGGCTTGAATTCCAGATCTAAGATCGGGGGCATGTTTCCCGAGGTCCGCCGGAATCACTGTTCACCGGAGGAGCTCGTGGCCGTCGCCGGACTTGGCGGATCTGGCCGGAGGAGGACGGGGGCGGCACCGGCGAGGCGATGGCGGGCGATGGCCGGACTGGGTGTGGCGGCGCGCGGGCGAGTCGCCGGCGAGGTGGGCCGCGGCGGCGCCGGTCGGAGAGGCGGCTCGGCCGCGGGGAAGAAGGCGGCGGGGCTCCCAGGCGCGGGCGCGGGGCGGCTCGGGCCGCGGGGGCCTGCCCCGGGCCGCGCGGGCCGATGCGGTGGGAGACGGCGGCAGCGAACGGCGGCGTGCCATGTGGCGGCGAGGAGGCAGATCGGACGTGTCCGGCTTCGTCCGGACGTGTCCGGCGGCGGCGAGATCTGATTTTTTAGGGTTTAGGAGAGGGGATCCGCGAATTTGGAGGAGGGGGTCTTTATATAGGCATAGGGGGAGCTAGGAGAGTCCAAATGAGGTGCGATTTTCGGCCACGCGATTGTGATCGAACGCTCTAGATGATGGAGAGGGTTTTGGTGGGTTTTGGGCCAAAGTGGAGGGGTGTTGGGCTGCAACACACACGAGGCCTTTTCGGTCCCTCGGTTAACCGTTGGAGCATCAAACGAAGTCCAAATGGTACGAAACTTGACAGGCGGTCTACCGATAGTGAACCAAGGCCGCTTGGCAAGTCTCGGTCCAATCCGGAAATGTTTAATCCCCACACACAAAAGAAAGGTAGAAATGACCACCGGAGGAGAACGAAGCGCCGGAATGCAAAACGGACAACGGGGAAAATGCTCGAATGCATGAGATGAACACGTATGCAAATGCAATGCACATGATGACATGATATGAGATGCATGACAACGACAACAACACACGGAGACAAAAACCCGAACCCGAGAAAATAAAATAACTTAACGCTGGAAACGGCAAGAGTTGGAGTACAAATTGGGTAAGTTACATCCGGGGTGTTACAACACTCCACCACTACGAAAGGATCTCGTCCCAAGATCTAGGACTGATAGAACGCCGGGTACTCAGAACGAAGGTGATCCTCGCGTACCCAGGTAGCTTCACGGTCGGAATGGTGTGACCACTTGACTTTAAGGAATTTGATTGACTTGTTGCGAGTCTTGCGTTCAGTCTCTTCGAGAATAGCAACGGGGTGCTCACGATAGGAGAGATCTTCTTGGAGCTCAATGTCCTCGAAGTTGATGGTGCGGTCAGGAGTCTTGAAGCACTTTCGGAGCTGAGAGACATGGAAGACATCATGAACATTTTCAAAGTTTGAAGGAAGCTCGAGTTGATAGGCGAGATCGCCTCTCTTGCTGACAATCTTGAAAGGTCCCACGTATCTGGGGGCAAGCTTCCCTTTGATACCAAAGCGACGAGTACCTTCAATAGGAGAGATGCGGAGGTAAACATGATCTCCGATCTCGAAAGCCAAATCACGGTGCTTACTGTCATAGTAGCTCTTCCGACGGGATTGGGCTGCTTTGAGGTTATCTCGAATGACTTTGCACATTTCCTCTGCCTCTGTGATTAAGTCATTACCCAAAAGCTGACATTCACCGGTTTTAGACCAGTTGAGAGGGGTACGACACTTCCTGCCATACAGAATTTCAAATGGGGCCTTGCCCGAACTTGCTTGAAAACTGTTGTTGTAGGAGAATTCATCCTAAGGAAGACAATCCTCCCACTTCATGCCGAAGGAGATCACACAAGCCCTGAGCATATCTTCAAGAATCTGGTTGACACGCTCGACTTGACCGCTAGTTTGAGGATGGAAAGTTGTGCTGAAGCGGATGTTGGTGCCCATGGCCTTCTAAAAAGAATCCCAAAACTTGGAGGTAAAGATGATGCCACGGTCTTAAGAGATCACTTGTGGAATACCGTGCAGAGAGACAATTCGAGGGGTATAGAGTTCCGCCAATTGAGCTGCAGTGATTGACTCTTTGATAGGCAGAAAATGAGCCACTTTAGTGAGTTTGTCGATGATAACGAATATAGCATCATTGCCACGCTTGGACTTTGGAAACCCAGTCACGAAGTCCATTTCAATGTGGTCAAACTTCCATTCTGGAAAGGAAAGAGGTTGGAGGAGACCAGCTGGCCTTTGGTGTTCTGCCTTCACTCTTCTGCAGACATCACATTCATTCACGAACTGAGCAATCTCGCGCTTCATTCGAGTCCACCAATAAGCCTGCTTGAGGTCCTGATACATCTTCGTGCTCCCAGGGTGGATGGAGAGGAGAGAATTGTGAGCCTCGTTCATGATCACTTTACGGAGGTCACCTTTGGGCACAACAATACAATCCTCGAAGAAGAGAGTATCCTTGTCATCAAGGCGGTAGCACTTGTACTTGGGTTGACTCTTGGCAATCCCAATCTTCACCTTTTTCACCATAGCATCAAGAAGCTGAGCTTGGCGAATCTGGTCTTCCAAGGTAGGAGAGACTTGAAGGTTGGCGAGGAAACCTTGAGGAACAACTTGCAGATTAAGTTTGCGGAAAGCTTCACAAAGCTCGGGTTGATAAGGCTTGAGAATCAGACTGTTGCAATAAGCCTTTCTGCTCAATGCATCAGCAATCACATTGGCCTTGCCTGGAGTATACTCGATACTCGGATTATACTCTTGAATCATTTCGACCCATCGAGTTTGCCTGAGGTTGAGATTAGGCTGAGTGAAGATGTACTTGAGACTCTTGTGGTCAGTGAAGATGTCCACTTTTATTCCCAATAAGAGATGTCTCCAAGTCAAAAGAGCATGCACAACTTCCGCCAACTCGAGATCATGAGTGGGGTAGTTCTTCTCATTAGGCTTCAACTGGCGAGAGGTATAAGCAACAACTTTCTTCTCTTGCATTAATACTGCGCCAAGACCTTGGAGAGAGGCATCAGAAAAGACCTCGTACGGCTTGGATTCATCAGGCGGAGTCAGAACTGGAGCAGTGATCAATTTCTCTTTCAAAGTGTTGAAAGCAATGTCACACTCAGGAGACCAAACATACTTGACGTGCTTCTGGAGAAGATTAGAGAGAGGCTTCGCGATCTTAGAATTCAACAAATCTTCGACAGTAGCTTGCGAGACCGAGGAAGCTACGAAGTTGCTTCACGTTCTGAGGAGGTTCCCAATTCACAATTGCAGACACCTTCTCAGGATTCACCGCAATGCCCTTGGCAGAGATGATATGACCAAGATAAAGAACCTCATCGAGCCAAAATTCGCACTTGGAGAACTTGGCGTAGAACTTGTGTTCCCTCAACTTATCGAGTACCAAACGCAAGTGCTTGGCATGATCTTCCTTGTTCTTCGAGAAAACCAGAATGTCGTCGAGATAGACCAAAATGAAGTCATTGGTGTAGGCATTGAAGATGAAGTTCATCATGCGAGAGAAAGTCGGAGGAGCGTTGACAAGGCCAAAAGACATGACAGTGTATTCATATGAACCATAGCTTGTTCTGAAAGCCGTCTTGGGAATATCTTGCTCACGGATTCGAATCTGATGATAACCCATACGGAGATCAAGCTTGGAGAATACTTGGGCACCTTTGAGTTGTTCGAACAGCTCGTTGATGTTGGGAAGTGGGTATTTGTTCTTGATGGTCTTCTTGTTCAATGGACGGTAATCAACACAAAGTCGGTCCGTTCCATCCTTCTTCTTCACAAAAAGAATTCCACAACCCCACGGAGAAGAACTAGGCCGGATGAGACCCATTCTCTCTTGAATATCGAGTTGCTTCTTCAGCTCCTTCAACTCTTTAGGTCCGAGCTTGTAAGGACGCTTGCACACTGGTTCCGTGCCAGGCTCAAGATCAATGACGAATTCAACTGGCCGGTGCGGAGGCATTCCTGGAAGCTCTTCTGGAAAGACGTCTTGATATTCGCAAACGACTGGAATTTGCGAGATAGCATCCAGTTCACCCTTCTCATTGAGAAAAAACAGACGGATGGTATCATCACGAGCGGCAAAGACAATTACATCCTCAGACGAATGAGTCAATTGAATCTGCCTGGCTGCACAGTCAAGATGTGCCTTGTGCTTAGAAAGCCAAACCATTCCGAGAATAAGATCAATATCCGAGTTGCCAAGAACCATTGGGAAAGAAAGAAACTTGTAGTCGCCCATGGTGATAGTAACATCTGGCACCTCCAGACTTGCACTCAAACGTTTTCCAGGAGAAACGATATCCATTTGTTTACCCAAATGAGACGAAATGAACTCATGCTTGGTAAAAAATGGCTTTGACATGAAACAATGCGATGCACCAGTGTCAAAAAGAACTCTTGCGGGAATATCGTTAACAGGAAGGTTACCCATAATGACATCTGACGAATCCTCTGCTTGAGCTGCGTTCATCAAGTTGACCTTGGCGTGCTTGGGGTTATGCTTGACCACAGATGTACTTGCCGATCTGACAGGAGGAGGAGGAGGAGGAAGACGCCTCTGGTTGAGACACTTGTTGGCATAGTGACCCTTCTGTTGGCACTTGTTGCACGTGACCTCTGAAAGCGGATGGTGGTACGGAGCACTCGATCTTGGAGCTTGAGACGAAGTCTTGTTCTGAAAGACAGGGTTGGGTGGGTGGGAAGATCCACTGCCACCTTTGCTCTTCTGCTGATACGGCTGACGGAACGGAGGAGGAGGAAGCCAATAATTTTGCTGCTTGTCCACTTGAGTAGAGGAAGAAGGAGTAGCATCCCTGACTCGCTTCTTGGAAGCATCACACCTCAATTGAGCAGCCTCTTGCTTCAACGCCATGTTGTAGAACTCATCGTACCTCAAGGGCTCAAAGAGAACAAGAGCTAGCTGGATTTCTTCTTTGAGACCACCCTTGAACTGGTATATCATGCTCTTCTCATCAGGGACGTCCTGCTTAGCAAAGCGGGCGAGCTTCTGAAACAACTTGTTGTAGTCATAGACAGACAAAGAGCCTTGCTTCAGGTTGCGGAATTCCTCATGCTTGCTTTCAACCACGCTCTGAAGGATATGGTGAGCTCTGAAATCTTGACGAAATTCATCCCAGGTAATTACACGTCCACCTCTGGAATCCTTGTACTGCTGGAACCATTCTGCAGCTTGATCTTTGAGTTGGAAGGAAGCGAACTTGACGAAGTCCTCAGGCCTGACGTTACTGCACTCGAAATGCTTGCACAGATCCACAAGCCAATCATCAGCATCGGTTGCCTCAACACAATTGCTGAAAGTCTTTGGCCCGTTAGCAAGGAACTGGTTGAGTGTAGCAAAGTGATTCTGATTGTTGCCTTGGTTCCCTTGGTTGCCTTGATTGTGCTCTTGGAGAATTTGCATGATCAACTGTGTGTTTGCATTGGTTGTGGCCATCACAGCTTGCCATGCCTCCGGAGGAGGTGGAGGTGGTGGCGGATCAGGATTCGGAGTCGTGCCCGTTGGAGGAGCCATCCTGAAGAGGTTGACATCCATTAGCACATTGATAGAAAAATATTGAAGCTGAATCCAACGGAATGAAAATTGCAACATATAGTCTTCACATCCGAACAAAATGAACGAATGCATTCCTCTTGAAATGGTCACATATCCATAAATTGAGAAGCCACTTAGAATTAAGGTAGAGAAATAAATCAACAAGGTACGGATCAAGAACGAATACTCAGTAAGAAATCCCAATCTCAAACCAACTATCCGTGGAAGAAGAACTAGAGCTACTAGAATTCCCACCTATGAAACTCCCGAACCTTTCCGGTTATGCAATCAGGTGTTGGGGATACAGGGGAAGCATAATATCTCACCCAAATCTAGTAAATCCTACATCCAGCTGTATCCATCCTTCAACACATAACCGAGAAAAACTTCGGAAACCATCTACCTCAACCTTCGAAAAGCATCCATTATACAAGTTATGGCGATACTCCCGAACTCCTGCCCCAGTACTGGGTGGCGTCGAGGTTATCTCACCAACGAACTGCATAAAAGAGATTTTCGATGTTGGCGTACTAAACTCAGGTATTCCAGAACTGCAACGATAAAATTATGACGACAACACCTCAGAGCTCAACTCCCTGGGACACTTCCACAAAACCCCTGACAGGAGGCACCAAGACAATGTTCTCGTCATAAAACCATCAGAACAATTCCAAGATACCCGCGTGATCCTAAAACAAATTTAGTGAAATTTGAGAAGAGAAGAGTCAAAACTCTACGTCAGGATGCCTTACCGGAGCGATGAGGAGACTGGGAAGTAAAAAGAATTCCTAAACTCTCCGATATATAATTACTAAATGACTCAAAACATTTTTTTCTAGACACAACTCGGCTGCTAAAAACGATCAATCAATGGGGGCTCCTAAGGTCGGGGAATGCTCTGATACCAACTTGTAACACCCTTGATGTGACTATATCTCCCACGTGTCGAGGCACGACTTAGAGGCATAATCGCATTGAAGGCATATGTTGCAAGTTAGGCAATCTTCACAACATCCCATGTAATATAGATCATAAAAGGGGAGATAACATAGTTGGCTTACACTCGCCACGTCAATCAAGTACATAAACAACATTACATCATTCAAACACTCATGGTCCGACTACAGCGCCAAAATAAAAGATAACCCAACATGCGACACGGTCCTGATCACCCCCAACTGGGCACCACTACTGATCATCAGGAAAGGAAACATAGTATCATTGAGAGTCCTCGTTGAACTCCCACTTGAGCTCGAGCGCGTCACCTGGAGCGGAATCATCAGGCCCTGCATCTGGTGTAATAGTAATCTGTGAGCCACAGGGACTCAGCAATCTCACACCCTCACGATCAAGACTATTTAAGCTTATAGGTAAGGCAAGGTAAATATGTGGAGCTGCAGCAAGCGACTAGCAAATATGGTGGCTATCCTGTTCGCAAAAGAGAGCGAGAAGAGGAGGCAAAGCGCGAGCGAGAAACTAGAGAGCAACCTGCGCAAGCATTACTCCAACACCGTGTTCACTTCCCGGACTCCGCCAAGAAGAGACCATCATGGTAACTCACACTGTTGATTCATTTTAATTAAGTTAAGGTTCAAGTTATCTACAACCGGACATTAACAAATTCCCATCTGCCCATAACTGCGGGCACGGCTTTCGAAAGTTCAAATCCCTACAGGGGAGTCCCAACTTAGCCCATGACAAGCTCTCACGGTCAACGAAGGAATAGACCTCCTCTCGAGACGTTCCGATCAGACTCGGTACCTCGGTTCTTCAAGACACTTCGACAGGTTAAAACAAATCCAACAACACCGCCCGAATGTGCCGACAAATCCCGATAGGAGCTGCACATATCTCGTTCTCAGGGCACACTCAGATAGGTCAAGCTACGAGTAAAACCAACCCTTGAGTTTCCCCGAGGTGGCCCCGCAGGCTGCCTGGTTCGGACCAACACTCAGAGGAGCACTGGCCCGGGGGGGTTTAAAATAAGATGACCCTCGGGCTCCGGAAACCCAAGGGAAAAAGAGGCTAGGTGGCAAATGGTAAAACCAAGGTTGGGCATTGCTGGAAAAGCTTTAATCAAGACGAACTATCAAGGGGTTCCCATTATAACCCAACCGCGTAAGGAACACAAAATCCGGGAACATAACACCGATATGACAGAAACTAGGGCGGCAAGAGTGGAACAAAACACTAGGCGAGAGGCCGAGCCTTGCACCCTTTACCAAGTATATAGATGCATTAAGATAACATGGCAAAATAATAATATCCCAACAAGAAAATAACGTTCCAACAAGGAGCGGTCTCCAATCTTCACCTGCAACTAGCAACGCTATAAGAGGGGCTGAGCAAAGCGGTAACATAGCCAATCAACGGTTTGCTAGGACATGGTGGGTTAGAGGTTTGACATGGCAATTTGGGAGGCTTGCAAGCAAGTGGTAGGCATCGTAGCATTGGCATAGCAAAAGAGCGAGCATCTAGCAAAGCAAAGATAGTAGTGATTTCGAGGGTATGATCATCTTACCTGCAAAGTTGTCAGAGTTGACTAGATCCTCGAAAGCAAAATCAACGGGCTCCTCATTAGCGAACTCATCTCCCGGATCTACCCAAACAAGACAAACAAGCAAACGGAGCACAATCAACCACGTGCAAGGATCAACAATATGATGCAAAGATGGTATGCTATGCGGGATGCGAGGCGGGATGCATATGCAAGATTTGACAAGGGATGCATGAACCTGGCCACAACTTGGAAAAACAAGTATGCCACTGGAAAGATGAGATGAAATCGCTTGAAAACGATATAAAGAACGCCGGAATCAGAGTTATGGTTTGGAAATGGCAAGCGATTCAAATATGACGTCGGTCTGCGATTTACAGCAAGTAGCCATCTAAATGCAACGAGATGAACATGCTACAGCACTCAACCATGACAAAAAAATACATGGAAGGGATGCATTCATGATGCTTAACAAAAGTCTAGCACTGATCTACGGCCAATTCATCCATTAACAGGTTCAAACAAGCATGGCAAAAATGCATATGGCAAACAGATTTCAGACTTAGTGAAATTAACACTTGTCTGGAATTTCAGATCAGGTAGCACTCTTCGGAGCATCAAAACTACATGCTACAGGACCTAAACATGGCAAAGTAAAGCATGGAATGGAGCTACTCAAAGAGATTAACAAAAGTCCCTTAGTGACCTTGAGCCAAAAGGGATCAGAAAATACGATTGCAAGCATGTGAACATGGCAAAAACATAATCAGTTCTCAGACTTAGTGAAAACTGGAGCATGCTGAAACAGATATCAAGTAGGCATGTTTACGAGCTCGATGCACTCACTACAGAGCAAGTCATGGCAAACTAAGCATACACCCATCAAGAATACACAAAATACAAGCTAGACATGGCAAGAACAATAGCATAGCATGCACGGATCAACTACAACATCCACGGCAAAATCGCTAACAACTAGACAATCTGCCCAGATTCACGAAGTAGCAAAAGTAGAGCTCGATTGGCTCAAGCTAGGGAGCTCCATAATTGCAAACAAAGGCATGGATGGATAGAGAACTAAACGATTACAAAACATCCTTACTGACCATCCTCAAAAGAGGCACGGATCACTAGGAAACAACATGAACATATGGCATCATGAGAAAAACAGATCAAGGACTTTGTGGAATTGCTAAGTCCCTGAAATCAGCATTACCAAGTGCCTCACTTCGCAAGCTTGTGCTAGTCACCACACACATCACAAAAATACATGGGTTGCACCTCTGGAAAGATGGCAAAACCCTTAACAAAACATATGTAGAGCTCATGGGCATATCATGCACACAATAATCATGGCAAAAATGACAAATATCTAAATGGAGTAGCAGATATGACAATTATCTCAAGTAGCACTCTTCTAACAGCATTTCGGGCATCAAGATGAACTCAAATGAAAGTGATGCAATGGAATGAAATGATGTACTCTCTGAAGCGAACATTTTGATATGCTATATGCCAAAAACGGAGCTACGGATGCGGAGATATAGCATGATGAACATGAGCAAATAATCTGCAGACTTGGGCGAAATAAGAAGGTCAACCCTAGGGTTTGAATTCCAGATCTGAGATCCGGGGCACGTTTCCTAAGGTCCACCGGAATCACTGTTCACCGGAGGAGCTCGTGGCCGTCGCCGGACTTGGCGGATCCGGCCGGAGGAGGACGGGGGCGGCACCGGCAAGGCGATGGCGGGCGGTGGCCGGACCGGGTGTGGCGGCGCGCGGGCGAGTCTCCGGCGACGAGGCAAAGCCCGCCGAGGTGGACCGCGGCGGCGCCGGCCGGCGAGGCGGCTCGGCCGCGGGGAAGAAGGCGGCGGGGCTCCCAGGCGCGGGCGCGGGGCGGCTCGGGCCGCGGGGGCCTACACCGGGCCGCGCGGGCCGATGCGGTGGGAGACGGCGGCGGCGAATGGCGGTGTGCCACGTGGCGACGGGGAGGCAGATCGGACGTGTTCGGCTTCGTCCGGACATGTCCGGCAGCGGCGAGATCTGATTTTTTAGGGTTTAGGAGAGGGGATCCGGGAATTTGGAGGAGGGGGTCTTTATATAGGCATAGGGGGAGCTAGGAGAGTCCAAATGAGGTGCGGTTTTCGGCCACGCGATCGTGATCGAACGCTCTAGATGATGGAGAGGATTTTGGTGGGTTTTGGGCCAAAGTGGAGGGGTGTTGGGCTGCAACACAAACGAGGCCTTTTCGGTCCCTCGGTTAACCGTTGGAGCATCAAACGAAGTCCAAATGGTACGAAACTTGACAGGCGGTCTACCAATAGTGAACCAAGGACGCTTGGCAAGTCTCGGTCCAATCCGGAAATGTTTAATCCCCACACACGAAAGAAAGGTAGAAATGACCACCGGAGGAGAACGAAGCGCCGGAATGCAAAACGGACAACGGGGAAAATGCTCGAATGCATGAGATGAACACGTATGCAAATGCAATGCACATGATGACATGATATGACATGCATGACAATGACAACAACATACGGAGACAAAAACCCGAACCCGAGAAAATAAAATAACTTAACGCCGGAAACGGCAAGAGTTGGAGTACAAATTGAGTAAGTTACATCCGGGGTGTTACAGTGCACTAGTTCGGCGAAGAGATGGTGATACAATTGCAATATGGATAGTAGATATAGGTTTTTGTAATCTGAAATATAAAAACAGCAAGGTAACTAATGATAAAAGTGAGCACAAATGGTATTGCAATGCGTTGAAACAAGGCCTAGGGTTCATACTTTCACTAGTGCAAGTTCTCGCAACAATAATAACATAATTGGATCATATAACTATCCCTCAACATGCAACAAAGAATCACTCCAAAGTCACTGGACAACAAACAAAGAGATTATTGTAGGGTACAAAACCACCTCAAAATTATCCTTTCTGAACGATCTATTCAAGAGTCCGTAGTTAAATAACACGAAGCTATTCGAGTTCGTACTAGAATAACACCTTAAGACACAAATCAATCAAAACCCTAATGTCACCAAGATACTCCAATGTCACCTCAAGTATCCGTGGGTATGATTATATGATATGCATTACACAATCTCAGATTCATCTATTCAACCAACACGAAGAACTTCAAAGAGTGCCCCAAAGTTTCTACCGGAGAGTCAAGAAGAAAATGTGTGCCAACCCCTATGCATAAGTTCACAAGGTCAAGGAACTCGCAAGTTGATCACCAAAACATACGTCAAGTGGATCACATGAATATCCCATTGTCACCACAAATAAGCACATGCAAGACATACATCAAGTGTTCTCAAATCCTTAAAGACTCAATCTGATAAGATAACTTCAAAGGGAAAACTCAATCCATTACAAGAGAGTAGAGGGGGAGAAACATTATAAGATCCATCTATAATAGCAAAGCTCGCGATACATCAAGATCGTGCCGAATCAAGAACACGAGAGAGAGAGAGAGAGAGAGAGAGAGAGAGAGAGAGAGAGAGATCAAACACATAGCTACTAGTACATACCATCAGCCCCGAGGGTGAACTACTCCCTCCTCATCATGGAGAGCGCCAGGATGATGAAGATGGCCACCGGTGATGGATTCCCCCCTCCGACAGGGTGCTGGAACGGGTCTAGATTGGTTTTCGGTGGCTACGGAGGCTTGCGGAGGCGGAATTCCCGATCTAGGTTATTTTCTGGAGGTTTTTCTATTTATAGGAATTTTTGGCATCGGTCTCACGTCAGGGGGTTCTCCGAGTCGTCCACGAGATAGGGGGACGCGCCCAGCGGGGTAGGGCGCGCCCTCCACCCCTCGTGGATGGCTCGGGACTCTTCTGGCCCAACTCTTTTACTTTGGGGGCTCCTTTTGGTCCATAAAAAATCATCAAAAATTTGCACGTCAATTGGACTCCATTTGGTATTCCTTTTCTATAAAACTCAAAAACAAGGAAAAAAACGGAAACTGGCACTGGACTCTAGGTTAATAGGTTAGTCCCAAAAATCATATAAAATAGCATATAAGTGCATATAAAACATCCAAGATGGATAATATAATAGCATGGAACAATAAAAAATTATAGATACGTTGGAGACGTATCAAGCATCCCTAAGCTTAATTCTTGCTCGTCCTCAAGTAGGTAAATGATAAAAACAAAAAAAATTGATGTGGAATGCTACATAAAATATTTATCAATGTAATCTTCTCTATTGTGGCAAGAATATTCAGATCCGAAAGATTCAAGACAAAAGTTTAATATTGACATGAAAACAATAATACTTCAAGCATACTAACAAAGCAATCATGTCTTCTCAAAATAACATGGCCAAAGAAAGTTCATCCCTACAAAATCATATAGTTTGGCTATGCTCCATCTTCATTACACAAAATATTCAAATCATGCACAGCCCCAATGACAAGCCAAGCAATTGTTTCATACTTTAGTATTCTCAAACATTTTCAACTTACACGCAATACATGAGCGTGAGCCATGGACATAGCACTATAGGTGGAATAGAATGGTGGTTGTGGAGAAGACAAAAAGGAGGAAGATGGTCTCACATCAACTAGGCGTATTAATGGGCTATGGAGATGCCCATCAATAGATATCAATGTGAGTGAGTATGGATTGCCATGCAATGGATGCACTAGAGCTATAAATGTATGAAAGCTCAACAAAAGAAACTAAGTGGATGTGCATCCAACTTTCTTGCTCACGAAGACCTAGGGAATTTTGAGGAAGCCCATCGTTGGAATATACAAGACAAGTTCTATAATGAAAAAATCCCACTAGTGTATGAAAGTGACAACATAGGAGACTCTCTATCATGAAGATCATGGTGCTACTTTGAGGCACATGTGTGGTAAAAGGATAGTAGCATTGCCCCTTCTCTCTTTTCTCTCATTTTTTGTTTTTGTTTTTTTTTGTGTTTTGGGCCTTCTCCTTTTTTTTGGCCTTTCTCTTTTTTCCTCACATGGGACAATGCTCTAATAATGAAGATCATCACACTTTTATTTACTTACAACTCAAGAATTACAACTCGATACTTAGAACAAAATATGACTCTATATGAATGCCTCTGGCGGTGTGCCGGGATGTGCAATGAATCAAGAGTGACATGTATGAAAATATTATGAATAGTGGCTTTGCCACAAATACGATGTCAACTACATGACCATGCAAAGCAATATGACAATGATGAAGTGTGTCATAATAAACGGAACAGTGGAAGGTTGCATGGTAATATATCTCGGAATGACTATGGAAATGCCATAATAGGTAGGTATGGTGGCTGTTTTGAGGAAGGTAAACGGTGGGTTTATGATGCCAGCGAAAGTTGCGCGGTACTAGAGAGGCTAGCAACGGTGGAAGGGTGAGAGTGCGTATAATCCATGGACTCAACATTAGTCATAAAGAACTCACATACTTATTGCAAAAATCTACAAGTCATCAAAAACCAAGCACTACACGCATGCTCCTAGGGGGGTAGATTGGTAGGGAAAGACCATCGCTCGTCCCCGACCGCCACTCATAAGGAAGACAATCAAAGAAATACCTCATGCTTCAAATTTATTACACAACGGCTACCATACGTGCATGCTACGGGACTTGCAAACCTCAACACAAGTATTTCTGAAATTCACAATTAATTTACTAGCATGACTATAATATCACCATCCTCATGTCTCAAAACAATCATCAAGCATCAAACTTCTCATAGTATTCAACACACTTTATATGAAAGTTTTTGTTATATCCCTCTTGGATGCCTATCATATTAGGACTAAATTCATTACCAAAGCAAATTACCATGCTATTTAAGACTCTCAAAATAATATAAGTGAAGCATGAGAGTTCATTAATTTCTTCAAAATAAAACCACCGTCGTTCTCTAAAAGATATAAGTGAAGCACTAGAGCAAACGACAAACTACTCCGAAAGATATAAGTGAAGATCAATGAGTAGTTGAATAGTTATGCAACTATGTGAAGACTCTCTAACATTTAAGAACTGCAGATCCTGGTATTTTATTCAAACAACAAGCAAAAGAAAAGAAAAGAAAATGGCGCTCCAAGCAAAGCACATATAATGTGGTGAATAAAAATATAGCTCCAAGTAAAGTTACCGATGAACGAAGACTAAGAGGGGATGCCATCCGGGGCATCCCAAAGCTTAGGCTCTTGGTTTTCCTTGAATATTACCTTGGGGTGCCTTGGGAATCCCTAATCTTAGGCTCTTGCCACTCCTTATTCCATAGTCCATCGAATCTTTACCCAAAACTTAAAAAATTCACAACACAAAACTTAACAGAAAACTCATAAGCGCCGTTAGTATAAGAAAATAAGTCACCACTAAGGTACTGTTGTGAACTTATTCTAAATTCATATTGGTGTAATATATACGGTATTCCAACTTCTCTATGGTTCATACCCTCCGATACTACTCATAGATTCATCAAAATAAGCAAACAACACAATGAAAACATAATCTGTCAAAAACAGAACAATATGTAGTAATCTGGAGATTTCGAAAACTTATGTAACTCCAAAAAATCTGAAAAAATATGGAGACTAGGATAAAAAGTATGTTGATCTACTGCAGTTTGAATTGCTATTTTATTGCTCTCTGGTAAAAAATGATAATTATTTTCGTGAGCGCATACTTTCTGTTTTTGTCAGCAAGATCAAACAACAATCACCCAAGAAGATCCTAAAGGCTTTACATGGCACAAACACTAATTAAAACATAAAACCACATCTAACCAAAGGCTAGATAGATTATTTATTACTAAACAGGAGCAAAAGGCAAAGAATAAAAATAAAATTGGGTTGCCTCCCAACAAGCGCTATCGTTTAACGCCCCTAGCTAGACATGATGATTTCAATGATGCTCATAAAAAAATAAGAATTGAAGCATAAAGAGAGCATCATGAAGAATATGACTAGCACATTTAAGTCTAACCCACTTACTAGGCATAGGGATTTTGTGAGCAAAAATTTTATGGGAACAAGAATCAACTAGCATAGGAAAGCAAAACAAGCATAACTTCAAGATATTAAGCACATAGAGAGGAAACTTGATATTATTGCAATTCCTACAAGCATATATTCCTCCCTCATAATAATTTTCAGTATCATCATGAATGAATTCAACAATATAACCATCACATAAAGCATTCTTTTCATGATTCATAAGCATAGAAAATTTACTACTGTCCACATAAGCAAAAAAATTCTCATTCGGAATAGTGGGAGCAAATTCAACAAAATAACTATCATGGGATTGAAAATTGAAATCAAGATGACAAGTTTCATTTTAATCATTATTCTCTATAGCATACGTGTCATCACAATAATCATCATAGATACGAGGCATTCTTTCATCATAGTAAATTTGCTCATCAAAACTTAGGGGATAAAAAGTATCATCTTCATCAAACATAGCATCCCCAAGCTTGTGGCCTTGCATATCATTAGCATCATGGATATTCAAAGTATTCATACTAACAACATTGCAATCATGCTCATCATTCAAAGATTGTATGCCAAACATTTTATTGCATTCTTCTTCTAATACTTTGGCACAATTATTGGAATTCTTATTTTCACGAAAGACATTAAAAAGATGAAGCATATGCGGTAACCTCAATTCCATTTTTAGTTTTCTTTTATAAACTAAACTAGTGATAAAACAAGAAACTAAAAGATTAGATTGCAAGATCTAAATATATACCTTCAAGCACTCACCTCCCCGGCAACGGCCCCAGAAAAGAGCTTGATGTCTACTACACAACCTTCTTCTTGTAGACGTTATTGGGCCTCCAAGTGCAGAGGTTTGTAGGAAAATAGCAAATTTCCCTCAAGTGGATGACCTAAGGTTTATCAATCCATGGGGGGCGTGGGATGAAGATGATCTCTCTCAAACAACCCTGCAACCAAATAGCAAAGAGTCTCTTGTGTCCCCAACACACCCAATACAATGGTAAATTGTATAGGTGCACTAGTTCGGCGAAGAGACGGTGATACAATTGCAATATGGATGGTAGATAGGTTTTTGTAATCTGAAAATATAAAAACAGCAAGGTAACTAATGATAAAAGTCAGCACAAATGGTATTGCAATGCGTTGAAACAAGGCCTAGGGTTCATACTTTCACTAGTGCAAGTTCTCTCAACAATAATAACATAATTGGATCATATAACTATCCCTCAACATGCAACAAAGAGTCACTCCAAAGTCACTAGTAGCGGAGAACAAACAAAGAGATTATTGTAGGGTACGAAATCACCTCAAAGTTATCCTTTCTGAACGATCTATTCAACAGTCCGTAGTAAAATAACACGAAGCTATTCTCTCCGCTCGATCTATCCTAGAGTTCATACTAGAATAACACCTTAAGACACAAATCAACCAAAACCCTAATGTCACATACATACTCCAATGTCACCTCAAGTATCCGTGGGTATGATTATAAGATATGCATCACACAATCTCAGATTCATCTATTCAACCAACACAAAGAACTTCAAAGAGTGCCCCAAAGTTTCTACCGGAGAGTCAAAATCAAAACATGTGCCAACCCCTATGCATAAGTTCATAAGGTCACGAAACTCGCAAGTTGATCACCAAAACATACATCAAGTGGATAGCATGAATATCCCATTGTCACCACAGATAAGCACATGCAAGACATACATCAAGTGTTCTCAAATCCTTAAAGACTCAATCCGATAAGATAACTTCAAAGGGAAAACTCAATCCATTACAAGAGAGTAGAGGGGAAGAAACATCATAAGATCCAACTATAATAGCAAAGCTCGCGTATATCAAGATCGTGCCGAATCAAGAACACGAGAGAGAGAAAGAGAGAGAGATCAAACACATAGCTACTGGTACATACCCTCATCCCCGAGAGTGAACTAGTCCCTCCTCGTCATGGAGAGGGCCGGGATGATGAAGATGGCCACCGGTGATGGATTCCCCCCTCCGGCAGGGTGCCGGAACGGGTCTAGATTGGTTTTTGGTGGCTACGGAGGCTTGCAGTGGCGGAACTCCCGATGTAGGTTATTTTCTGGAGGTTTCTGTATTTATAGGAATTTTTGGCGTCGGTCTCACGTTAGGGGGGTCTCCGAGTCGTCCACGAGATAGGGGGACGTGCCCAGGGGGTAGGGCGTGCCCTCCACCCTCGTGGACGGGCTCGGGGCTCTTCTGGCCCAACTCTTTTACTTCGGGGGCTTATTTTGGTCCATAAAAATCATCAAAATTTGGCACATCAATTGGACTCCGCTTGGTATTACTTTTCTGTAAAACTCAAAAACAAGGAAAAAACAAAAACTGGCACTGGGCTCTAGGTTAATAGGTTAGTCCCCAAAATCATATAAAATAGCATATAAGTGCATATAAAACATCCAACATGGATAATATAATAGCATGGAACAATAAAAAATTATAGATACGTTGGAGACGTATCAAGTGCAGGGGCCAAACGCCAGGGGGTCCAGACGCCGGGGGAGGGAGTCCTGGACTAAGGGGTCATCGGGCGTCCGACCTATTGGATATGGGCTGGACTGATGGGTCGTGAAGATACAAAGACCGGAGACTCTACCCGTGTCCGGATGGGACTCTCCTTGGCGTGGAAGGCAAGCTTGGCGACCAAATATGAATATTCCTTTCTCTGTAACCGACCTTGTGTAAACCCTAGATCCCTCCTGTGTCTATATAAACGGGAGGGCTAGGTCCGTAGATAGATCCTGATAACCATAGCCAGGCTAGACTTTTAGGGTTTAGCCATTACGATCTCGTGGTAGATCAACTCTTGTAATACTCATATTCATCAATATCAATCAAGCAGGAAGTAGGGTATTACCTCCATAGAGGGGGCCCGAACCTGGGTAAACATTGTGTCCCCCGTCTCCTATTACCATCGATCCTAGATGCACAATTCGGGAGCCCCTACCCGAGATCCGCCGGTTTTGACACTGACATTGGTGCTTTCATTGAGAGTTCCATTGTGCCATCGAAAGATAGGATCGATGGCTCGCCTTGTTCTCAAGGATAACATCACCTCCGGAGGAACACTGGCCCCAGGCCAAACCCTCCGGCTAGGCGGCTTCCTTATGGCCGCCCGTTCGGCCAGTAAGCCGATGATGGCTTCTCGGGTCATCAAAAATCCCCTTCATGTGGACTCTAAGTACTCCAAGCAGATGGATCCGGCGGAGCTGTCATCTTTAAACGAGCTCCTAGATCGCATCATTGCCTTGGGGGTCGCCACGGACTATGACCGGATTGGGCTTAAACCCGGCCAGAGAGAAATTAGAACTCTGCCGGTCACCCATCAAGTAGCGGTAGTAGAGGAGCAAGACGACAACTCTTCCTCTATATTAAGGACGAACTACGTTTGGATCTCCGAACTTGAAGAGCCGAATACCTACCTACAGAAAGACACTTCATGTCCTCCGAACATTGAATCGGATAACAAGCCCAGAAAATCAGTTGACATCCCGGAGCCCGAACTACTAAATCCGGAGATTCTTCAAACTCCGGATCCCAATTTGGGTCAGGGTTCGGACTTTAATCCACCCACCCACCCAGACATAAGCGCTCTCAGGGGCATACAGCAGCAGTATAAGGAAATGGCCCACCACTTCTGGGCCAGATTCCTCCTTGTCAAAGATAAGATTGAAGATTGCGACGACGAAGACGTGATCACCGTGTTTCGCAGCAATTGCACGGATGAAGGAATCCTCAACGCCATCAACCGTCGTCACATATCACGCTTCGCAGACTTGGCAACCATAGTATACAAGTACTGCGCAATGGAAAGCGCCTGGAAAACTCAGGCAGCCTGCTGGGAACCGCCGATTTCCACCCAATCCCTCGTTCAGGTGAAAAGGACGCACCCTAGTGGCACGCCCGGCCCAATGACAAAGAAATACAAGCCCATTACGAGACGCAGAACGGTTCTGGAAGGATGGCTCGATGGACCACGCAAGCTACACACAACACTAGACACTATATCAACTCAAAGCCTTAGAGCATGTTGGATACTCCGGCAGGTGGCCAAGAGCGGTGAGGATGTCCTCACCAAAAATAACCCAGAGCAATATCTGGCAGAGGACGACGACCCCAGAGTACTGGCGGTCTTCGAGACTTTCGCTTCAAACAATAAGCATAAAAGGGCACTCCACGACCTTGCCGAAGTCTGCCAAATCACAGCAACAAACCCTTGGAACAACATGGCCATAACTTTCAATGCCGAGGACGAACCAAAAGTCAGGACAATTCGAGCACCAGCCGCCTTGGTCCTCAGTCCGATCGTGGACGGCTTTCGGCTCACCAAGGTTCTCATGGACGGAGGCAGCGGACTAAACCTCATTTACGAGGACACACTCATCAAAATGGAAATAGATAGGAGCTGCATCAAGCAAAGTAGCACGACCTTCCAGGGAATTATTCCTAGTCGGGAGGCGCGATGCGCGGAAAAATCACCCTCGACGTGGTATTCGGCACGCCGGAGAACTATCGGACCGAAGAACTAACCTTCCAAGTGGCCCCTTTCAACAGCGGATATCACGCCCTATTGGGGCGAGATGCATTCACACGCTTCCCGGCTATACCTCACTATGGGTATATGAAGCTCAAGATGTCGGGGCCCAACGGCATAATCACTCTTGCTAACACTCCGCGCCGAAAACAAAACCGCATCACTGGCCCTTTAGGCATTATCTGAAGCCCTCATGGCCGAAGAATTAACCGCATTACGCTCCACGGTGGATAAGGACGACGTAATCTTGGACAAACGACCCAAATCCACCTCCTTCAAACCAGCAGAAGAAATAGTCAAATTCCAAGTCCATCCAACGGACCCCAAGAAGACAGCATCTATCGGGGCACAATTAGACCCAACGGTCGACACCGCGCTACGGGAATGTCTGCGCGAAAATTGGGATATATTTGCCTGGCACCCTTCTGATATGCCAGGAATCCCATGCAGATTGGCCGAACACAGCCTCAACAATTGAAGGGATATAAACCAGTTAAACAAATACTGCGGCATTTTTTCCGAACCCAAACGTCAAGCGATGGGGGAGGAGCTAGCCAAGCTAATCGAGGTCGGATTAATTAGAGAAATAAAACACCCAGACTGGCTAGCAAACTTGGTGATGGTGCCAAATAAGGATAAATCCTGGTGCCTGTGTGTCGATTTCAAAGACCTCAATAAGGTCTTCCCTAAGGATCCCTTCCCCCTCCCCCGCATCGACCAGATTATCGATGCCACCGCAGGACACGATTCGCTATGCTTCCTCGATGCATATTCCGAATACCATCAAATCAAAATGAAGGAGTTCGATCAAGCCACAACGGCATTCATTGCCCCTTACGGGCCATTCTGCTTCAACACCATGCCCTTCAGGCTCAAAAACGCCGGGGCCACCTACCAACGCATGATTCAAGCATGCCTGGAGAAACAGATCGCCAAGACAGTTGAAGCATACATGGACGATGTCGTCATTAAAACTAGGCACATCGACTCACTAATAGACGATTTACGTCTCACATTCGACAACCTCCATACATATGACATCAAGCTCAATCTGGAAAAGTGTGTTTTCGGCATTCCTGCTGGAAAGCTTCTAGGCTTCATCGTTTCCAATAGAGGAATTGAAGCAAATATAGCCAAAATCCAAGCCTTGTCACAATTGGCCACACCAACGGACCTTAAACAGGTCCAAAAACTCGCTGGGTGTGTGGCAGCTTTAAGCCGCTTTATCTCCAGATTGGGGGAAAAGGCATTGCCATTGTATCGCCTCCTCCGGCACCCCGATCACTTCGAGTGGACGGATGCGGCAACAGCCAGACTGGAAGAAATAAAAACCCTTCTCGCGAGCAACCCAATCCTAGCCGCACCGAACGTCGGCGAACCCATGTTATTATACATATCGGCAACACACCAGGTGGTGAGCGCCGTGCTCGTCATGGAACGAGACCAGGACGGACATAAATTCCCAATTCAGAAGCCGGTATATTATGTATCCATCGTCCTCACACCATGCAAATCCCGGTACCCTCATTATCAAAAGATAGCATACGCGGTCTTCATGGCATCCCGGAAGCTACGACACTACCTCCAAGAATGGTCTATCATGGTGGCTTCCGAAGTACCACTCAATGATATAATAAACAACTGCGATGCTACGGGCCGGATAGCCAAATGGGACATTGAGCTCCTTCCATTCGACATAACATACAAACCACGCTGAGCCATCAAATCCCAAGTACTGGCGGACTTCGTCGCCGAATGGACATAAGTCGAACTCCCTAAAGAGTATGGCACATATTCCAACTGGGTTATGTATTTTGATGGTTCCAAAATGTTGGCAGGATTAGGAGCGGGCGTCGTTTTAACGTCCCCCATCAAAGACGTAGTCCAGTACGTACTCCAAATATTATACACAGACTCCAATAACGCAGCCGAATACGAGGCCCTATTACATGGTCTCCGGATGGCTCTCTCTATGGGCATACAACGCCTGGAAGTGCACGGGGACTCAAACCTTGCAATATCTCAAATAAATGGAGATTTTGATGCCAAAGATCCAAATATGGCGGCGTACCGCAATGCTGTCCTGAAAATGTCAACTCGATTCGAGGGGCTTGAGTTTCATCACGTGGCTCCAGAAAGTAATCAAGCGGCGGACGTCCTCACTCGCATTAGCGCCAAGTGTGACCCCGTCCCACCTAATATCTTCTGGAAAGGCTTTTTAAGCCATCCGTGGTGTGGCAAGGGGAGAGCGGTAACACCAGTCCGGATTCGAACACAACTCCAGCCTCCAAACACAACGATATAATTGGGGGCTCAGCCACCGAAATAACACCGTCAGCCCACCTAATCATGGCAGTCATTGCCCCATGGACCGAACCCTTCTTGGCCTACCTTAATAGGAAAGAACTCCCAGAGGACCAGAATGAGGCTCGCCGCATTGTTCGGTGCTCGAAGGCCTACAAGGTTCATGAAGGAGAGCTCTACAAGAAAAGCGCTACCGGAGTTCTTCAAAGATGTATCTCCGAGGAAGAGGGGCGGCAGCTTTTGGCTGAAATTCACACCGGACTCGGCGGGCACCACGCTGCAGCTCCGGCCCTTGTTAACAAGGCCTTCCGTACAGGCTTTTACTGGCCGACGACCCGAGCAGATGCATAGGACCTTGTCCAATGTTGCATCGGATGCTAGCTATTCGCCAACCAAAGCCACATGCCCCCCACCGCTCTACAAACAATTCCCATTACTTGGCCTTTCACGGTCTAGGGGCTCGATATGGTCGGACCCCTTGAAGGAGGAAGCCATAAGAGAAAGTATCTGCTGGTCATGGTGGACAAATTCACTAAGTGGATAGAGGCCAAACCAGTCAAAACGGCCGAGGCGGGGCCAGCAATAGACTTCATATCTAGGTGCACCGTTATGGTGTTCCACACAGCATCATCGCCGATAACGGCTCCAATTTCACAGCCGATGAGGTGAAAACTTGGTGTGCTAATCTGGGCATTAAGCTTGATTGCGCCTCAATCACTCGCAAACAAACGGTCAAGTCGAATGGGATAATGGTCTTATTATGAGCGGCATCAAACCTAGACTAGTGCGGTCTTTGAAAGAATCAGATAAGCACTGGGTTGAGGAGCTTGACTCCGTACTCTGGGGGCTGCGGACCACACCCAACCGCACTACTGGATATACACCTTTCTTCATGGTATACGGTGCGGAAGTTGTGTTGCCTTGCGATATTATCCATGACTCACCTCGAGTGCGCATGTACGAAGAGAGAGAGAGGCCGAGCTTGATCGGCCTGGAGGAGGAGCGCGATGTTGCAAAAGCCCGTTCCACATTTTATCAACAACATGCCCGCAGATACGAAAGAAGACAAGTGCGGGCCAAAACTTATAATGTCGGTGAACTCGTCATACGCTTGCCAGAGAAGAAAAGGGACAAACTCAAGCCCAAGTGGGAGGGTCCCTTCATAATTTACGAGGTTCTCATGGGAGGAGCGTACCGCCTGCGTGCTGCAACATACAATCGCCTAGAGCCGAACCCCTGGAACGCGGCCAGACTCCGAAGATTATATGCCTAGTGCCGAACTATGTGTTTGTCTCCTTCTCCCTGTTGTCTCCTTTATTTCCCCCCTCTCTTTTCGTTTCTTCTTCTTTATAGAACTTAAACTCTTTCGCATGGCTAAACCGTGCACCTGTGATGTACACATCCTTGAGCATGTACGTCGACTATACCTAGTGGCTTCCTGGACAGAAGCTTATTTTTCGAGCATCAAGCTCATCACATATGTGTTTCTTCTCATATATACCTTTTTCTGCAATTATATGCATCGATATGACTTAAGTTCTGGCCAAGCTGGGTTGCCTGGATCCTGTGCTTATGCCCTACATTCCTGTTAGTTCGGCTAGGGCATAAAGGGAGCACCTCTGCGATTGTTACTGCCGGGTCATCTGGATGTGTACCTCAGACTGGGTGAAGCCAAAAGCTAGCGTTCTTAAGAGCATACTCGGTCGGCGGACTAAAGATGCTTTATATTCCTTCCATTTTGAACCCCCAGATGATTACCTATACTGTAATGTTATCAATCACAGTTCGGACATGCATTTTAATGCATGCACACCCAGGGAAAGGGACCCCTAACGGAACTATTCTCCCTGGAAGATGTTTCTTACAATCATAATGTAGTAACATAACTAGCCAGATACACATTGTCTGTTCAAGCAACTATGACCCCTACGCCTGGTTCCCACGCATACCCCCGTCTATTTTACCGCTAGGGTATTCGGGAACACTCCGCACCTTCGGGTCCAAAGGTTGAAGCGGAAAGGTCTGCCATGACAATTGTTTTTATAATTCATCTAGAGTCACATATGTCAAGGAAAGTACATAGTCACTAGGACTCAAAAATTTCCTCCTCTATGCCGTCCAGCAGGCGGTCTAACTTACAATCCTGCTGGGAATACTTGACGGCTACTTCTACTTGGTCATATACCAAATTAACGGGAACTTCTTTTCCATCTGACCCTAGAGGTCCGACCCGAGCCATATGATTCAAGCTTGGTATACCGTGTTTTCACCATGGGCCAGGCTTCCCGTGCACCTTCCCGACAGGCCGATATCTTCCACAGTCAAAAGCGCCGTCGCGCTCCCTTGAATAGTTGTATCAGCTCCTCCATCTTTCCCGGAGGGGAGGCTGATGGCCATAGGGCCTTGGCAACACTTCGCATCGCCTGCCAAGCTTGCTCGTGCACCTGCGACAGCTCTTGTAGCAGATCGCTCGAAGATCCGGACATCTCCTCTTCGGGACGACCGGTCGGCATACCTCCAGATATAACTCTATCAGCATCTTCTGGCTCTGAATTATGCGAAGGTAAGTTCAACCACATACTGAATATGCCTCCTCGCATCCTTTTATTCTCCTTTATAGAGTTCGCCACACTACAAAAAAAAGACACATCCGTGACATTTTGGGCCGAACGAAAAAAATTTATGTCATACATATGACACTTCTATGACGATAATTATGACAAAACCCGGTATCATCATAGATGTGGTGGGCTCCTACTTCTATGACAAAAAATCATGACTGAAAATGGGATTTTCGTCCTGGGCGGGCCGGAGACGCAGCTGCATGACATTCTTTGGGCCGTCCATGATGGAAAAAAACTATGGTAGAAGCGAGGGGGAGGAAAATTTCGGGGAGTTCCCGGTTACGGTGGGAGGTCGGGGGCCGAGTGATGCACGTTTCTCTTGTACACGTACGCGCGCGTGTGCGAGGCGTTGGCTCTAACTGAACCCGAGCGAGGCGTTGGGCTCTAACTGAACCCGAGCGATTGCACTACAGGCTACGCGTTACTGAACCCGAGCAATCGATTGATGGCTATTAATTGAACCCGATCAAGCGATTCCTTTGCTACTGCTGCTAACTGAAGCCGATTGATGATGCCTCTGGGATGAACAGTGAGCGTTGCGGGGGGTTTGGATGAACAGTGAGCGGTGGCGTTGCCTCTGGATGAACAGGCCCCCGTGGTGTGGTGGAGGGCTGGACGAACAGTAGATGGTGGAGGGGTGCCCGTGGAGGGGTGGTTGAATAGGACCCCGTCGTGTGGAGGGCTGGATGAACAGGTGACGGTGGAGGGGTGCCCGTGGAGGGGTGGTTGAATAGTAGCCGGTGGAGTAGCGCGCGGTGGAGGCTGGATGAACAGGAGCCCGTGGAGGCTGGAGGAGGTCGACGGTAGCCCGTGGAGGCTGGAGGAGGTCGACGGTGGAGACAAACAGTATCCCGTGGAGTCCCGTTTTGCGGTACGCCACACCCCTCCCGATGAACAGGACCCCCGTTTCGACCGTAGCGCTCCATCACAAGTCTGTTTCGTCCGTTTTGCGGTACACCACTCCCCTCCCGATCAACATGACCCCCGTTTCGACCGTAGGAGGTCCGTTTCCTCCGTTTTGTGGTATGCCACACCCCTCCCGATCAACAGGACCCCCGTTTCGACCGTAGGAGGTCCGTTTCCTCTGTTTTGCGGTACGCCAGACCCCTCCCGATGAACAGGATCCCGTTTCGAACGTGGCCGGTCGAACACAAGGTCGTTTCCTCTGTTTTGCGGTACGCCATGCCTCGTTTCCATCGCCTATTCCATCCAAGCCCTCCCGATGAACGACCACGCATTCCGTTCCGACCCAGCCGGTTGGCTCCCACGCGTTCTGTTGCCTCCCGATGAACACAACGCACTCTGTTGCCTCCCCATGAACACGACGCATTCCGTTGCCTCCCCATGAACACGACGACGACGTTGTTTCTCCGTTCCGACCCAGCCATGTACACGAGTCCTGGCCGTACGTATGCATGAGTAGGCGTTCGAGACCCTGCCCGTATGTACGTACGTGACCGTATTTTCTTTCTTGCACCCTGGCCGTTGTACGTATGTGTACATGCTACGTGCGCGCCTCTACTACGACACGTACGCGCCTCTACTACGACACGTGCGTGCCTCTACATCGACCAGTATATATGTACGTACACGTTCGCGACCAGAATGACAACGCTATGTACGCTTCGACCAGATGGGTCCCGACTGTCAGGCACTTCCTTGCCTGCAAAGATGTAGCTGGTGAGTCCCAGCAGTCAGGGGGGCGAATCATTTTTTTTGCCCGGATGCACTTCCTTGCGTGCGAAGATGTAGCTGGTGGGTCCCAGCAGTCAGGGGGAAATGTTTTTTTCACGAAATACAGTGGCCCGTCCGGTGGGTCCCAGCTATCAGGTGGAGGAATCATTATTTTCCACGTAATAAGGAGGCACTTCGTTGCTGCGGCCGTGGACCAAGCTGTCAGCCTCTCCATGTACAGTCCACGTCCAATGGAAGTCATTCCTTGACCATGTTGACCACGCCGTGTCGAGAGTACCAGGGCGGTGGACGACGGCGAGGCCTAGGAAGGGGACGACGGGGAGCCGGGGAAGATGCGGCAGTGGAAGCCCGCGCGGAGAGGAGTACGAGGGTTCACTAGTTCGACTGCGGTGTGAGGCTGCCGTCGCCGCAGGGCCTGGCCAGATGTGGGAATAGTAGGGGGTGGTGAGGCCTCCGCGGCAGCACAGCCGGCCACGGGAGGCAGGAGCATGCGGCAGGACCGGCGCTGCTTTGGGCGGCTGGAGCAAGAAGACCAAAGGTTGAAGAAGCACTATGGCCGTTGGATGGACAGTGTATGGTCACTGGAGCTAGAATCATTTATATTGACTAAGTTGACAAAGCCCTCAGTCCCCGTCAACTTAGTAGGCCCACAAGTCAGCCTCCCACCAAGGTGGGTCCCAGGTAGCAGGGGGTATTCAGTTTTTTGTGTGTAATAAGGAGGCACTTCCGGTGGGTCCGAGCTGACAGCAAGGGGAACATTTTTTTCACGAAATACGGTGGCCCTCGGGTGGGTCCCAGCAGTCAGGGGCAAATGTTTTTTTTGTGAAATACTAGTGGGCGTCCGGTGGGTCCTTGTTGTCAGGTGGAGGAATAATTATTTTCTGCGTAATAAGGAGGCACTTCCTTGCGGCTGCCATGGACTCAGCTGTCAGCCTCTCCACGTACAGTATTCTTCTGATGGAATTCGGTCGTTGACCACATTGACCATGCCGCGCCGAGAGCACCACGGCGGTGGACGACGACGAGGCCTAGGAAGGGGACAACGCGGAGCCGGGGAAGACGCGGCAGTGGATTCCCACGTAGAGAGGAGTACGAGGGTTCACTGGTTCGGCTGTGCTGTCGTCGCCGCAGAATAATAGGGGGTGTGGGTGAGTGGAGTGGAGGGATGGCCTGGCCAGCGGTGGGAGTAGTATGGGGGCGGTGAGGCCTCCGCAGCAGCACAGCCGGCCACGGGAGGCAAGAGCAGGCGGCACGATCGACGCTGCTTTGGGCGGCTAGAGCAAGAAGACCAGAGGTTGAAGAAGCACTACGATCATTGGATGGACATCGTACAGTTAGTCAAGCTAGAATCGTGCATATTGACTAAGTTGACAAAGCCCTTCGTCCCCGTCAACTTAGTAGGCCCACTATACTGGGTCCCAGCTAGCAAGGGGAGTATTCATTTTTTTGTGCGTAATAAGGAGGCACTTCCTTGCGTGCGAAGATATAGCTGGTGGGTCCGAGCTGTCAGCGGCAGTAATGTTTTTTTCACGAAATACAGAGGCCCTTTCGGTGGGTCCTAGATGTCAGGTGGAGGAATCATTATTTTGCACGTAATAAGGAGGCATTTCCTTGCGTGCGGTCGTGGACCCAGCTGTCAGCCTCTCCACATACAATCCACTTTAGATGCATGTCGGTCGTTGACCACGTTGTCCATGCCACGCCGAGAGCACCAGGGCGGTGGACGACGGCGAGGCCTAGGAAGGGAATGACACGGAGGCAGGGAAGACTCGGCAGTTGTTTTTGTTTCCCACACGGAGGGGAGTACGACTGTACGAGGGTTTACTGATTTGTCTGCCGTCGCCGGAGAATAACAGCAGGTGTGGGTGAGTAGAGGGATGGCCAGGCCAGCGATGGGAGTACAGTGGGGCGATGAGGCCTGCGCGGCACCATAGCCGGCCGCGGGGAGGAGGGAGCAGACAGTCCCGCCGACGCTTGTTTGAGCGGCTGGAGCAGGAAGAGCAGAGATTGAAGAAGCACGACGGTCGTTGGATAGACACCCAACAGTATACAGGCCATCTGTGGAAAGCCTTAAATCTGTGGAAAACAGCATACAGCCCATCTGCCATTATTTTAAATAATTTATAGCCCATTTGCTAATTCTTACGGGTTTTTTGGAGCCCATATTCTTTTTATTAGCATTACAGCCCATATTGTGGCCACGGTTAAAAAATTATACGAAAGTTTGCATATATCGGTGCGGTCTGAACTGTTTTTAATCCCGAAATTTCAAGTCACATTCAGACTGATTTTAAAAATAAATGTATATCAATATAAAATCCAATAAATTGTCCACACATAAAAATCAATGCAATTTAAAATCTCGAAATGAAAAAAAAATATTTGTAACTAATTGCCAGTTTGATGTGTTTTAAAAATGTACAACCCATTTCTCATTACTGATAGGCCATTTTCTCGGCCAGCCGAATGAAGCTCTCCTCGTCTTGAAAGATTTGCAGCCCAACTGGCCTGATAAAGCGACTTACTTGACAAATCACAAAAAAACTAGGCTAGCCATTTTCAGAAAAAAAAACTACTGGGCTGGTCTGTGGTAAACATAAAAGAAAAGGCTGTCTAGACATGCCAGAGTGTCCCGCACAGCCCAGTTGACACCCTGCTTCCGTCTCAAAAACAAATTAGATAAATGCCACTCCAATTATGGCGATTCATAAAAATGCCACTGCAATTTCCAAACTTTGAACAATGCCACTGCAATTTTTGCAAACTTTGAAAAATGCCACTGCAGTTTGCAAACTTTGAAAAACGCCACTCCAGACTTCGAAAAATGCCACTAGAAATGACATGAAATGGCATTTTTCAAAGTTTGGAAATTGCAGTGGCATTTCTCGGATACACCAGATTTGGAGTGGCATTTATCAAATTAACCCAAAACAAAAATAACTGGGCGAGCTGCTGGGTCCCTGGTGTCAGCCGCTCGTTGTGCAATTCTCTCGTTTATTGACTATGTTGACAATGGCATGGGACCCAGATGTCAGAAATCCACTAGGAGGAGCCATTTTTTATTGGCTTGAAATAAGGAGGCACTTGCTTGCGTACTGCCATGACCTTGGCGGGTCCCTGCTGTCATCCTCTCCACGTGCAATCATCTCCTGATTGTGTACGCGTCAACTTGCTAGGCCCACAAGTCAGCCTCTAAACTCGTGGAGGACAAATACAACCCATTTAAAAAAATAACAGCCCATTCCATACGTTCAAACGAAAAGTTCAACATTCAGAGCAAAGTAACAGGTCTGATCCACATACAGAGTACTGAACTTCCACATTGACAACCATCATAGACAAGTTAACTATCTACTCCCACTAATACTCTAGTAGCGTACAAGTACTAACTTACTCTTAGCTAACTAGACGATGCCGACCGCCATCTATGGTACACACTAAACGCCGGCACCGGCGTCATGCGCCTCGCCTCGGACTTGCAAGAGGTGCGATAGGGCGCGTTGCTCGCGCGCGTTGGCCCTTTCCATGCCGGCGTGGTCCGCCGAAGCTTCGGCTTCCAAGCGGGAAACCCACTTGACGAGCTGGTAGTAAAAATCAGCGTCGCGAACGTGTGCGTGCCCGACAGCCTCCAGGGCTATTTGCCGGGTGCCCGCCTCCACGTAGTCGGCCCAGTTGCGGGCGCTCTACTCATGACTCAGAGCGTCGGTGTGCTGCTGCTCCATGTCCCGCTGGCGGCGCAAATCGGCGATATGCTGCTCCTCCGCCAGGCGATCGTGCTCCAAAAACTCCTACTCCTCCGCCATGTGGTCGTGCTCCAACAACTCCTCGATCTCCGCATTGCCATCTAAAGACAGATAGAATGCCTCCTCCCTCCGTCTGCCTTCCGGTGAAAACCCGACCACTAGTTTCGGCGGTGACCGCCTCCGGCATCGCCTACTGCGGACGGGCGGGGGCATGGCAGATGTGGCGAGCGACGTCATGCCGATGGGGGCTTATGAGGATATGGCGAGTTGGGTCACGGTGGCACCGGAGAAGGCCGGAAAGCAGTACTTATAGGTGGAAGGTAGTGCGACGGTCATCGGAATTCAATGCATAATGGCTTAGCGCGCCAGCTTGCCGTGAAAAACTAGAGAAACTGGAATTATGACTATCCCGTCCCGTCCCGTCTGGGTCGCACGCCAGCATGGTGGTCAAACGAGTGCACTCGAATCATCTCCCTCCTTGTCAATAATGATTTCACAGATTTAAAAAGCCCGCAACAATTAAAGCATATCTTTTTTCGCATCAGTTAGCTGCCTTAATTATGGCCGGCTGCATGCAGGCACTCAAAACCGCTCGCAGGCAGTAAGCGAAGCAGCATGCAACGAGTCACAGCCGAGGGCACGCATGCAGCCACTTAAATCGCTGGAATTAATTAGGCTTAAACTTCTGCATGCCGTTAATTATTGCCTTGCCTTGGTCTTGTTGCTTTGCTCACAGAATTAATTAGGCTTAAACTTCTTCAAAGGTAGGCATTTTATCCGTGTAGGATCGATAGTGTAGCTTGTCAGTTTCTTCAGAGGTAGGCATTTTTATTCAAAAAACTGCCACTTCGCATCTTGCTTCGCAAATAAAACTGCCAGGAGCGCATTTGTAGGCTAGCTAGTGATCGATCAGTAACTTGTAAACACTGAGTGAACAGAAATAAGTAACTGTTAATGCATCTCAATGATTCACAGATCATATACAAATATGTAGCTCCAAAAGCAAAGATTGGCCACTTTGGATCTTGCGTCGCAACTAAAACTAACTAGTACGATTCCCACACATAAGATCAACATGTTAATGCATCTCAATGATTCACAGATCATATACAAATATGTAGCTCCAAAAGCAGAGATCTAGAAAAAACGTCTGTTCTTCCTACTCACATGGATGCTTCTCTTGGCCAACATTCAGTATAGACTGAAAGACAAATTTTTTTGTGAAGTCTACAATTCCTCTTGCAAACGTAAGTGGTTTCACCAATAGCTGGAACCATGAGAATGAATCACACATGATGGAGGAACATCCACTGCAATATGATTTGGTATTCTCTCGATCACATCGCGAGACTATTTTCGGAATACAAACTTTAACTTAGGAAAAATGGTGCCCATTGTATAATCAGACCAAAGCAATGAAGCACCTAGTGTTGGCCAATAAATAGTACAGTACTACTTTTCTGCAGTCCATGAAGTGACTATCCAATCTTTCTGTGTCTATTTTCAAATGGCACTGCATGCATTGACTATAGTATTCTCTTGTGCAGTTCAATCAAAATTGTGGACACTTTGTTTGTTTGCCAAATAGCAACGGGCAAACATCTCTGTCTGCACAAATATCAAGCAGCTAGTAAACATATACCACACCTTGTATTTTTGGTTTAAACATGTCTCTTCCGCTTAGAATCTGTCATGTTCTGCACTGGACAATCTGATACAGTTATGTTTTGCCCTGGACAATTTCATACTGAATTAATTTGCTGGTTCAGAGCAGAAATATAGCGCATATTCTTCATCAGACCAAGGATATCCATGTTCGCAGTGATGGAAGAGGTGAAATCGATACAACCGAAATTGAGCATCCAATCATTGAATCATCTCCTGCACCTCCAATGTAGGTCCACCCTGAAAATAAATTCACATGCAAACCACTAGTATTACTATCTAATGACAGTACAAAAAGAGTAGCAAGATAGTAGCAAACCATGTACCTTCGTAATGAACAGCTCATAGTGCCACCAATTGGATATAAATGTTTGGAAAAAAACATGCTCCTAATGTTGAACCAGTTGGACTTTTTGTGCAGCTCCACTAAAATCGAGCATCCCTGTTTGCATAGATATTGAAAGTGTGATTACTCTAAAAGTGGAACTAGTTGAAGCATAGACTCACAAATATAAGCATTCCAATTTCTTAATGGGAAAAGGTAGCAAGACTGTTTCTAACCACCTGTTTGAAGGAATAAATAAAGCAACAACGGCTGATGTCAGGAAGGCATACATAGTTTTTTTCTGAAAAACTGAGCCATTCCTGACCTTTCCTCTTCTTTTAAGCAAATTTTGTGCAGTTCTACTAAAATAAAATGCCATCACTGCCTTGACAATTCAGTGACACTATACAAAAGGAAATGACTTAACATTACAATGCAGGTTGAAGGTACTGCCACCGTCGGATCTGGATGACGGGGAGTCTTTGTGGATTGGCCCGGGGGCGGCACAACCACGGCAATGCGGTGGGGCGGGGAGCGGGGTTTTGGCCGGGGCCATGGACGGCGAGGCAGGCTGCTCTGCCGTTGGTCGCTGGCTCTTTGGGGAAGATTCCGAACAGTGTCAGCCGGGAGGCACAAGACGGCCAGCCATCTGGCGTAGATCGGACAGTACCAAAATAAAATAAAATCGTGTGACCCCAATTTAGTCTTCAGTCAACAGACGTGTGACCACTCTCATACCTTGCTGTTGATCTCTTAGTGTATTTCTTCAGATCAAAGAGATATGTCGTTCTTAACATTATGCGTTATCTGCATCTTCAGACACACCATCTTCCGACTCACCGCAGCTGCTCCAACAAGGGAAGCATACACCAGAAGGGAGCTATATTCGCCACTCAACAGTTCCCTGCATCGAATGCGCGTGCCCGACATGGACAGCCACAACAACTGCAGGGCCATCAACAAGTCAGCACATGATGCTCACTCCTATGGATGGCATCCAGATAGGTTGTACCCTCATCTTACTTGTGTGCAACATTTATGGCTTTGTTATTCATCTAAGCATGGAAAATAGATCATCACATTTCACTGTATATTCATGCTGATCTCTTACGGGTCTTGTTCATGAGTTAACACTGTTCCATAGTTCAGCTAAGATACTTGTTCTTTAGGTAACGGTGTTCCATAGTTATCATCCATCAGCCAATGCTATCCCACGGGTTGGTGATTATAGTATTATACCACTTCTAGTATTACCTATGTTGTTCTTTAATACTTTTCTGTGCCATCTAGTTAATCTTGAGTACAAACGATACATATTCTGTAGCTTTCATCTGTGTTCTCCCTTTAGTTTATGAGACCTGTTGCTGCTAGTTAACCCCAGTCCTACTATTTATGTCATCTCCTACAAGCACTCATTACATAAATCTAACTACTAGTTGTCTTCCATGCATGTCAGATATAATTGCACACACTGATATATCCACAAGAACCTCACGGAGCAATGTAAAGGCCAATAAACTTGATGTCAATGATACCCAATATGATGGAACATGTAAAGGCAGTTCTTCAAAAGACTTGTAGAAAGATGATGAATCCTCTTCACCCCACTAGGTCCTTGCTCTAACTTGGCCTGTGATATGGGTACAACATGCATATAATGTCCTGGAGTGTATCTACTCTGTTGCAATGCCATGTGCTTAGCATGCTGATCATGCATGTAAATATGTCATGCCTTCCTGTTTTTCAGTACCTATTCCATTCATGATAACATGTTTTCAAATTCAAGTACTGTCATTCTACTCTATCGCAATGACATCTGCTTAATTTGGACATCATGCTTCTGAATATCTTATGCATTGTTATTCATCAGTATGTACTTCATGTGTCTACCATACCATTTTTTTACATTGAAGTGCTGTTCTAGTGCTCTGTTGCAATGCCATCTTATTTTCCCAATCATACACGTGTATGTTGCCTTAGTTATTTTTGTACGTATTCTGCTAGCATACCGTTTTACATTCAACTAGTGTTTTTTTGCTGTTTTGTCCTGTCGTATCCCTAGCTCTTACACCATACTCCCTCCGTCCGGATTACATGTTGCCGAAATGGATAAAAAAGGATGTATCTAGAACTGAAATACGCCTAGACCCATCCATTTTTTCCGGATGGAGGGAATACATGTCAATATGTCATGCCTTTCTATTCTTCAGTACCTATTCCATCTCTCTGCTGTCGCATGTTTCATAATTAAAGCACCATTCTTCTATACAAGGCATGCAAGGGGAAGAAGACTATGTTAGAATCTGAAGGGTTATAAACAAGGCCTTTGCAAAAGATCCAAACGCCATGAGATAATAAACCAACTCCAGTTTTTATAGATACTGCTCTTGCATAGAGAAACCGAACTCCTACTGATAATAAGCAGATTCCAGTGGCCAAAGAACTAGTCCGCTCCAGTCCAGCAAAAATATGTCAACTCAATTATAAGAAGCATGTGCGCATCCTTGCATCATGAAATTCTATAGCATGCTGATCATATTTTCTACATGTTTCTTACCCATCTCTCTTTTAGAAAATAAGCTTAACAGATAGAAGAATTTCTGCAATGGTATCGTTTATGAGGAAAGATTCTTCCAGGAATTCTCTGTGCTCCAATTTAGATGTAAGTACCTGTTGTATATCACTATATTTTTACATCAGCATGCATTTTGTTAATCGTGTGAATCCAACCTTTATCTGATCTAAATTTAGTTGTAGCAAAATGTATGATTAAAGGCCACAATGTTGATTTTTGCAAGGAAAACTGCCTGGTAGTTTTGCATCCTGAGCTGCATGAGTGTACTATCTCATATCAGTGGGTTTGAATACTTTGGTTCTACAATGGGTTTTTCAGTGTTTTTTACTATGTTGTCCTGTCGTATCCCTAGCTCTTACATCATACTCCCTCTGTCCGGATTAAATGTCGCAGAAATGGATAAAACTGGATGTATCTAGAACTGAAATACGCCTAGACCCATCCATTTATTTCCGCATGGAGGGAATACATGTCAATATGTCATGCCTTTCTATTCTTCAGTACCTATTCCATCTCTGTTGTAGCATGTTTTATAACTGAATCACCATTCTTCTATATAAGGCATGCAAGGGGAAGACGACTATGTTAGAATCTCAAGGGTTACAAACCAGGTCTTTGCAAAAGATCCAAACGCCAGGAGATAATAAACGAACTCCATTTTTCATAGATACTACTCTAGCACAGAGAAACCCAACTCCCACTAATAATAAGCAGATTCCAGTGGCCAAAGAACTAGTCTGCTCCAGTCCAGCAAAAGAATGTCAACTCCATTCTAATAAGCATGTGTGTATCCTCGCATCATTTTTATAGCATTCCGATCATATTTCCTACATATTTCTTACCCATCTCTCTTTTAGAAAATAAGGTTAAACGATACAAGACTTTCTCCATTGGGATCGTATTTGAGGAAAATATCTTGCGGGAATTCTCTGTGCTCCAATGCTGATGTAAGTACCTGTTGTATATCACTATATTTTTACATCAGCGTGTATTTTGTTAATTGGCATGAATCTAACCCTTATCTGATCTAAAATTAGTTGTAGCAAAATGTTAAAGGTGCCAATGTTGATTTTTTTAAGGAAAACTGCCTGGTAGTTTTGCATACTGAGCTGCATGAATGTACTATCTCATATCACGCACATTACTGAATTGTAGTGCTTCTCTGGTTGCCCATTCATTCATTGTGTCAATGTTGCTTTCATATTACCTTACCTGGCTGATGATAGTTGTGCCATATTGTGTTAATTTGGTGTAGGCTAGTTGCTCAAACGTTCGTTATGTCAATGTTGCTTTCCTATTATCTGACTTGGCCACTGATAGCAATGCTAGTGTGTTAATTTTGTGCAGGCTGTTGAAGATAAGAAGACAAACTCTGAAAACAGCAAGGCAACCCCATTGTTTCTTTCCAGTAAATCTAGGCCAGGTAATATGGCAATAACTCACTATTAATCTGTTTGGTTCCCACCCTAATTTATGTTATGATGCAGTGATCGAGACACTCTCCACTATCAATAATACAAGCCTGCCAAAATCGCCATCTGAATCTGTTCAGTATCCTCTGTCTCGAATGCAACGGAATAAATGTATGTTTGTGAACCAATTAATGGCTGAAGCAATGATGGAAATGGTGGATGAATCAAAGGTGCAGAGTCATGCGACACAACAACTGATCAATGTTTTCAGAGACAGTGTAGCAAAGCAGCAAGAACTTGCCCACATGCTTATGGGCGTCATCTGTGCTGAGGTTGTAGATTGTGACGTTGTAGATGGTTAGGTTCTGCTCATTTATTTGCACTGGCATCAATCTTTGATTGCCTAGTGGATGTAGTTTCCTATAATATATGCTGGATGTGCAACGTTATTCCCTGTATGCCGTACCTTTGCTTGATCGGTTTTGGTCCTGTGCATAATTGCTCGTCGTAATGGGATCGAATTATCTAATTTGGCCTAAAGACATGAACAAACTTTAGTGGGCCCATTAAGTTAATGGGCCGTTACTAGGCCGAAAGTTAATGGTCGTCCCTCTTACCTCCCGGGTCGTTAACAGGCCATTACTAAGTTTGGGCTACATATGGCCCAACTATACTGTAGGACTTCAACAGGCCGAAAGAGACATCGGGCTTGTACTGGACCATGAAGAGCATGGGCCGCTAAGAGGCCGAAAGTCAGGTCGTATTGTAAACGGCCCAACTATGTTGTGGGCCTTTAGTAGGCCGAAAGAGAAACCGGGCTGGTATTGGACCATGAAAGGCATGGGCCATTAAAAGGCTAAAACTAAGGTCCGACTACAAATGGCCCAACTCATTTATGGTCCGTTAACAGGCCGAAAGGCACACAGGGCCGGGAATTGGCCCAACACTTAAATGGGTCGCTAAAAGGCCAAAACTCAGGTCCAACTACAAATGGTCCAACTGATTTATGGGCCATCAACAGGCTGAAAGTGACACCGGGCCAGAAATTGGTCCAACACTTAAATGGGCCGCTAAAAGGCCAAAACTCAGGTCCGACAACAAATGGCCCATCAGATTTATGGGCCGTCAATAGGCTGAAAGACACACCGGGCCAGAAATTAGCCCAACATTTAAATGGGTAGCTAAAAGGCCGAAAGATGTACATCCTGAAAATTGGCCCATCCATTAAATGGGCCATTAACAGGCCTAAATCTCATCGGGCCGATATTGAGCCCAAATATATAGCGGGTTGTTAACGGGCTCGAACTGACGATGGGCTGCAATGGTGTCAAATCTTTAACGGGCCGTTGACGGGCCGAATTGGCACATCTCGTATGGGTCGTGGGCTTAAATGGACCTGGCACAAGTAGGCCTTATATGGGCTGGCCTGCTAATTTTTACTAGGCCAGCCTTTTTCACCCTTGACGAAAGCACTTCTGTGACGCGCGATTTATCGTCATGGAAGTGGACACTTCCGTGATGATAATTTTGGTAATGTCATGGAACACTTCTACGACAGCACAGGTATGACTATCTTGATTCTGTCATAAATTTGTCATGGATGTACATGCATGACAAAAAACGCGACCTACTGTGACAAACACGTATCATCATGGAAGTATTTTTTTTGTAGTGCCAGTTGGGCCCGTACATTTTTCAGTTCCTCGCCCACCCAGTTGGGTGTTCGAATCCCGGATGTCGGAGTAATCGACCACGGGTACCCCGAGGACGGCAAGACGATATTTCAAGACATCTGGGCTAGCAAAGCCCCTCAGTCCGACTGCGCCAGCCAACCGGCTGCCGACTGCAGCCCGACCCAACACCGACAAGACCCTGACACGATGGCCATACCGTGGACAAGACGGCTGTACCCGGACACTACTGAGCAATAGTGATACACTATAGCAGGTGTGAGATGTCACATCGTTATCTCCCAAATAGTGAAGTTGGTCACATGGGCCATCCTTGTCCCCTGGGCTCCCCTTTATAAGAAGCACCAGGGGAGGCTCACACACTCACGGCCACAAGGCCTCACACACATCCATTCATCCATCCAGGATACACACTCCCACGCACACACACAAGCAACTAGCTAGCAAGGTAGCTAGCTATCCATCCATTCACATGAGCACACATGCTCACGGCCATGAGCATGGCCGGCCACTAGCATGCCTCACATAGGCATATACAAAGCCAGATGCCCATGACACTGATCTCAGATACAGCTCCAGAAGCACTTTGTACTGCCCGATGTACACCCCACATATATACTCAGGCATGCAGGAGTAGGGGTATTATCTCTCCGGAGAGCCCCGAACCTGGGTAAACTAGAGCGTGCTACTCGCATACCCGCTTCCGGGCCTATCAGCAGCAGTCTTACCCTCACACTAAGCCCTTGTGGCATCTGTCGACTCGCAAAGCCCCCCGTGAGAATACCACGACAGTTGGCGCCCACCGTGGCGTGGTACTACCACTATGCTACCACGTTGCTGCTGGTTTCGCTGTCCGGGCGGGACCCTTTTTTCTTCATCGCCTCCGCCGCGGCGTTGCGCCATCTCTCCGGTAGCGCTCGGGGGCTCGACATCGACCCGCCCCCGGAGCGGCCGCGAGGGGTGGCGCGTCCTCGCCGTCGGCCTCTTCGTCTTCACCACCGCGGCGTTGCGCCGTCTCTTCGATAGCGGTCTGGGGCTCGACATCGACACGCCCCCGGAATGGCTGCGAGGGGCGGCGCATCCTCACCGTCGGCCGCGCCTTCATCATCATCACCGCAACGTCGGCCGTCAGTCCGCGCGCGGGGTCTCGCCTCGGTCGGCCGCATCCATCCACGCATCGCTCGCGTCTGCTTCCCTCCGCGCTGCATCTTGCCCCGGCGGGAACGCGCGTTGGCTCCTCCATATACCATCTACAAGCTAGCTAGATGCATGTCAAACAATGGTCAAACCATTAGCCACATCATAGCCAAACCATTCCCCGTACACATCCCAGATAATGGCCTTCTCAGATGCGGGTCGGATACGACCAGTACATCACCCAGACTACCCCACGAGCATGGTTTGCTGCTAAACTGAACATGTTGCTGCCTGGCCTGGCGCCACGGTGCTGGCCGGCTGCGTGGCCGCGGCGCTGGCCGACCATGGCCTGGCTGCGTGTGTGTGGCTGTGGTCAGCATCGGGCCACCTGACCTCGCAGGAGCTCCGTCCTCGCACCCGTGGCGCGCGGCTTCCCCCGCACCAGCAAGCTCCATCTGCACGCACCTCCGTGCGGGCCGCTACTCCGCCCAGCTCCCTCGCGTGCCTCGACGACTCCGACCTCGCGCCGCCCGGCTGCTCTGCCGCCCGTCGTAGGCTTCCCCGCGCCCGTCGGAGGACGGCCTCACCTCCTTCAAACCCCCGGGTCGCCCGCTCCGTCCCGACTGCCACAGCGCGGCCGCCCTCGTCCCCACGCGTGGCTCGCCTGCGCGTTCCCGACGCCCACGCACTCGCCAACCACCTCGCTGTGCCCCCGCGCCGTGGTGGACCCCCTGCTCCTCCCCCGCGCGGTCGCGTCCGCCTGGTCTCCTCCGCGCGCGGGACTCGCCGCTGTTTCCACCCCGAGCTGGAGACCCACCTCTCCTCCGCGCGACTGCCCGTGTCCCGCAACTTCGTCGTCGCCCCGCGCCCGGTCTCCGCTCCCGGTGGCTGGGCGGGCTGCCTCGCTCCATGCCGGCTGCCGCCCCGGCGGCCTGCTCCGCCCGTCGCCCGCGTCGCGCCGGCCGCGGCCCCGTCCCGGCCTCTCGCACCGACTGCCGGGTCATGGTGCTTCGGCCGGCTGCTCTCCGCGCCTAGCCGGCTCCCGCGCCCCTCTGGCCGGCCCCGGCCTCCGGTTCGTCGCGCCCGCCTCTGGGTCTCCGCCCCGCGGCCTTCTCCGTCAAAGCCCCGTTCGGCTCCCACAACCCGGCCGCCTCGCGCCTGGCTCCGGCCGCTTGCCGTCTTCACCCCGAGCCAGACGGCTGGCTGCGCCGCCTGCCGGCTTCGCTCACCACCCGGCCGGCCTGGCCGGCCGCCGGCTCCCCGCTCGCCTGCTGCTGGTTCCCTCATTCGGCTACCCCACGCAAGGGAAAGAGGAAAAGTCAAGCCGACTGCTCCTCGCAAAAAGAAGGGGGTGGTCGACTGCCTTGTAACCGACTGGAAAAAGAAAGAGGCCGAGTGCTAGAGAAAAGAAGCGGGCTGGTTGCCCAAGTCCGGGTAGGACTAAAAAATGAAGTGGCCGGCTGCCAGAGAAGAAAAGTCAGGTGCCGGCTGCCCAAGCCGGCTGAGAGAGAAGTGGCCGGGTGCCAAGCCGGCTGACTCAAAAAAAAAAAAAGAAAAGAGATCGGCTGAGACAAAGAGAAGAAAAAGCAAACCCGTCCGGATGACCCGTCCGGATGCTTCGCCACTTGGACGGTCAGTCGTGACCCGCGCTGCCAGCTGTGCCAAGCCGGCTGGACTGCCTCCTGCTCCGACGACGCACCCAGCGGGTGCGCTGACGCGCCCCCGCGAGAGAGAAGACAAAGTAGTCGCCGGGAGATCCGGCCCGACTGCTCAGCAGTCGGCCCGAATCTCAGGGGCTACACCCAGCGGGTGCGCTGACGCGCCCCCGCGAGAGAGAGAAGACAAAGTAGTCGCCGGGAGATCCGGTCCGACTGCTCAGCAGTCGGCCCGAATCTCAGGGGCTACACCCAGCGGGTGCGCTGACGCGCCCCCGCGAGGAAGAAGACAAAGTAGTCGCCGGGAGATCCGGCCCGACTGCTCAGCAGTCGGCCCGAATCTCGGGGGCTACACCCAGCGGGTGCGCTAACGTGCCCCCACGAGGAAGAAGACAAAGTAGTCGCCGGGAGATCCGGCCCGACTGCTCAGCAGTCGGCCCGAATCTCGGGGGCTACACCCAGCGAGTGCGCTGGCGCGCCCCCGCGAAGATTGCAGACAAGAGAAAAGTTTTGTCCGGCTGCCAGCAGCTGGCAGAAGAGAAAAAGAAGAAAAAAGGCGTTGCAGACCGGCCGGGACCCCCCTTCGAGCACCCGGGGGCTCGAAGGCTACACCCAGCGGGTGCGACGACGCGCTCCGCGAGCGCCGAGTCGCGCCGGCTGTCTCCGATGATCGCGACTACACAAAAATCAATGTGAGCTCCTCGCCCGCATATTTTTGCATCACGCAAGTACGGATAACCCGGAGCGATGCTCGGGTGCTATCTCCGCATTTTTTATTACAATTGCATTACTGTTCGCCCCGGCGCCAACCAGAGTTGGCCCGGGGGCTGGCCGCTTGGCCTGAGACGTTAGTTCCCGCAGACGGCTTAGTAGCGTGCGCAGTACCAAAGGCTCACTCTTAGTCACAGACCGCAGAGCGGCTGTCCGGCTAGCAAGGGTGAATGCTGGAGGCCACCCACACGAAAAACGTCCGGGAAGAAAAACGGTTCGGGCGACCCGGCCATTTTCCTTTACAAGTATCTACTCGGTTGAATCTGCTCCTAGACTCTGAGTACTGTACACTCCATTTCGCGGCCCACTCTTAGCCACAGACCGCAGAGCGGCTGTCCAGCAAGCAAGAGCACAAGCCAAAAAGCGGAGGGAACACGAAAAAGATTAAGGGGGCTCGGACGAAACCGAGTCGGCATCCTCCGCATAAAACTTGCAATGCTAAAAGCAAACAATTGATATATCCGCATGAACTAACTTTGTCTTTTTTCATGATCATTTCTATGAACATTCGCCAAAAAACCTCCGCCCAACTTTGCCAAGTTGCCCGGAGGCTTGGGGGCTACTGTCGGAGTAATCGACCACGGGTACCCCGAGGACGGCAAGACGATATTTCAAGACATCGGGGCTAGCAAAGCCCCTCAGTCCGACTGCGCCAGCCAGCCGGCTGCCGACTGCAGCCCGACCCGACACCGACAAGACCCTGACACGATGGCCATACCGCGGACAAGACGGCTGTACCCGGACACTGCTGAGCAATAGTGATACACTGTAGCAGGTGTGAGATGTCACATCGTTGTCTCCCAAATAGTGAAGTTGGTCACGTGGGCCATCCCTTGTCCCCTGGGCTCCCCTTTATAAGGAGCACTAGGGGAGGCTCACACACTCACGGCCACAAGGCCTCACACACATCCATTCATCCATCCAGGATACACACTCCCACGCACACACACAAGCAACTAGCTAGCAAGGTAGCTAGCTATCCATCCATCCATCCACATGAGCACACATGCTCATGGCCATGAGCATGGCCGGCCACTAGCATGCCTCACATAGGCATATACAAAGCCAGATGCCCATGGCACTGATCTCAGATACAGCTTCAGGAGCATTTTGTACTGCCCGATGTACACCCCACATATATACTCAGACATGCAGGAGTAGGGGTATTATCTCTCCGGAGAGCCCCGAACCTGGGTAAACTAGAGCGTGCTACTCGCATACCCGCTCCCGGGCCTATCAGCAGCAGTCTTACCCTCACACTAAGCCCTTGTGGCATCTGTCGACTCGCAAAGACCCCCGTGAGAATACCACGACACCGGAGCTTGTTTTTCTCCACAACGACCTTTGTAAACACACGCTCGCCCGCGACTAGCAGTTTTTTGGATCCTCGTTCTCCGCTTCGAGCGGCTTCCAGTTGTTCTTGTAGTTGACCTAATGATCCAATTAAGAGGTAAGCAACCGTGTTAGCATTATTGGTATACCATTATGTTTTCTCGATGGAGGGAAACATTACCAGGAGATGCCTTCTTGGATTTCTCCAGTTCGGCATTGGTAGCAGTTAGCTGGCTCCGACACTTTTCTAGTTCCTGAGATAACAAGCCGTTCTTCTCCGTAAGCACCTGGTTATGCATTGATCCTTAAATCAGTTGTATCAACTACTTTAAGTCTCGGGGGCTACCGGTGTATGATTATTAAATCTACGCTTACCCGCATATCTTTCAGATGCTAGTCTGGGGCTCTGACAAGCCCATCCCGAGCAGCTCAGATGTACGCATCGGCCGAATTGAAGGCATCAAATGCCTCTTTTGAAAAATTAGGGTTACGAAGAATGGCCCTCCGACGACGATGATTCATAGCGCTCTCCACTTCACAGTTCGTGACGGACATGTCGTCCGAATCCTCTATGGAGGGACAATTTGGCGCCACTCCCGTGTCAGCCCCAGTCCTTTGGACAGGGTCCGGAACCTGATTAGTGGAGGCACGTCCGACCGGATTCTCGGACATAGTCCGGCGGATACTTTTCCTGATAGGATGCGACAGATGGCATTACAATTTGATGTGATGATAGGAAAGGGTTTTATTGAAAAGAAAAGCCTTACCTCTTTGACGAGGGTTCTGCCGTGTTATCATTTGCCTTCCTCTTCGAAGATATGCCAGGAATGTGCGCTGCTCTCCTCGGAGATGCTTCCGGTGCATATTGCAGTGCTGAGCGCCTCCCCTTTGGGACACGGAATGGTGTGGTGGGTGAGGCATAGTAAGGGAACTCTTTCGAAGAAAGTGTCCTTTGAATTACGTACATGCGAAGCAGGGAGGAGGCCAGGGTAATCGGCGATGATAGGTGCATTTGTGCCATCATAGCTCGTCTGATATAATATTCCGTCCTCGAGCTCCACAAATATGTCCGGATCTTCTTCATATCCGGGGTCAAGATCCCAGTTGCGATTCTCCAGCTGAGGGGCAGGGTCATGGATCCCCTCGACAACCTTTCGCCATTCCTGTCATGAGTGGATAGGGTACTCCCCGTCAAAGATAATTCAGGGAGAGGAGTAAAATAGTGGAGTTAGAACTTACCCAGCTAGGAGGATTATACATGGAAAATCCGTCTGGTATTGGAGACGGGTGAACTCCTCCTTCTCCCCTTTATATAGTTCCACCAATATTTTAGCCAGAGCGGCGGGGGTCTTTGGACCCTTCCGACCGCAGCGTGAGGCATCGCCTTCCCCATTGTAGTGCCACATGGGCAGCCCTCCGTATTGGAGTGGTTGGACCCCCTGCGCTATGGAGATCGCCATTACCTCGACTATTGACAATCCGGACTGGGCGAGCATCTTAATCTTGCCCAGCAGTAGACTGACCTCTGCGTTATGCTCTTCCTCGAGGCTCCGAGGATGCCAGCTATGGCGTTTTTTCAACGGAGCACTTGAAAATTTGGGGAGGCCCATACGGACTGGGTCGGGAAGAGCGACGCCGTCGATATAGAACCATTCGGAAGGCCACTCTTCGGAAGCCTTCTTCGTCGTACCGGACAGGTATCCGATGCCGGCGATGCACCACACTTCGGCTCCCCCCACTTCAAATATTGACCCTCCTTGATTACGAGGGACAAGGAAGAACAGTCTTCTCCATAAATTGAAATGGGCCTCGCAGCCCAGGAATAGCTTGCATAGAGCGACATAACCCACAATATGGAGGATGGAGGTGGGAGTGAGACTGTGCAGTTGGAGGTCGTAATACTCTAGCAGACCTCGGAGGAAGGGATTGATTGGAAATCCGACACCTCTTAACAAGAAGGGGACGAAGCATACTCGTTCCCCCTGGACGGATTAGGGAAGTTCTCCGCTTGAACTTCGCCATTGAAGGGCATCATCCCTGCTCGCACGGGGACCAAATCCGCGGGAGGAAGAAAGCCATGTGTTTGCAGCTTTACCAGCTGACTGTGAGAAATAGAACATCTCTCCCAATCCCCCTTTTCGGAGTTGTGGGGATGAGAGGAAGAGCTGGGAGCGCTAGCCATGTTGGGGTGGTTCTGCTCCGCAAGCTCTGAGGATTTTTTTCCGTGGGATTTGGAAGGGATCTGAGATCTATTCTCTTTAAATAGGCACCTTTCTGGTACGGTCAGGGTGGTATATGTAAAAATACCCCGACCTCTTGTATTCACTCGACACGTGGAAGCTGAGGTCGGGAAAGCGCTGAAGCCGAGGGGTGTGGCATTAAATGGGGAGCCGAATACATTACTTTAAAGTCATGGAAGGAGGAACCGCCTTACAATGCCGAAGACTATCTGCATGTCGAACACCTCATCATTGAAGTCTGGTTCGGGGGCTACTGAGGGAGTCCTGGACTAAGGGGTCCTTGGGCGTCCGACCTATTGGATATGGGCCGGACTGATGGGTCGTGAAGATACGAAGACCGAAGACTCTATCCATGTCTGGATGGGACTCTCCTTGGTGTGGAAGGCAAACTTAGCGACCAAATATGAATATTCCTTTCTCTGTAACCAACCTTGTGTAAACCCTAGATCCCTCCTGTGTCTATATAAACCGGAGGGCTAGGCTCATAGATAGATCCTGATAACCATAGCCAAGCTAGACTTTTAGGGTTTAGCCATTACGATCTCGTGGTAGATCAACTCTTGTAATACTCATATTCATCAAGATCAATCAAGCAGGAAGTAGGGTATTACCTCCATAGAGAGGGCCCGAACCTGGATAAACATTGTGTCCCCCGTCTCCTGTTACCATCGATCCTAGACGCATAGTTCGGGACCTCCTACCCGAGATCCGCCGGTTTTGACACCGACACCGGGAACCCTGGCGTCTGGTCCTGGAGTCCGAGAAGGACTCTTGCCTTTCGAGTGAAACCGACTTTGTGTAGGCTTTTACTCCAAGTTTCGAACCCAAGGCTCAACATATAAATAGAGGGGTAGGGCTAGCACCCAAGACACATCAAGAAACACCAAGTCATGTGCCGGTAACCCCGTGCCCTCTAGTTTATCCTCCGTCATAGTTTTCGTAGTGCTTAGGCAAAGCCCTGCGGAGATTGTTCTTCACCAACACCGTCATCACGCCGTCTTGTTGCCGAAACTCATCTACTACTTCACCCCTCTTGCTTGATCAAGAAGGCGAGGACGTCATCGAGCTGAACGTGTGCTGAACGTGGAGGTGCCGTACGTTCGGTACTTGATCGGGATGGATCGTGAAGGTGTACGACTACATCAACGGCGTTGATAAACGCTTCCGCTTTCGGTCTATGAGGGTACATAGACACACTATCCCCTCTCGTTGCTATGCATCTCCTAGATAGATCTTGCGTGATCGTAGGATTTTTTTTAAAATATTGTGTTCCCCAACAGAAAGATCTAGGCACATATGTCCAGTTGAATATAGATAACATAAGTTATTATTGTTAACATCACCCTTGAGGTGAGCATGTTGGGAGGCGAAACTATAAGCCCATGTCTTTCTATGTGTCCGGTTGAAACGTTTTGCTCATGGGTACAAGGTGAGTGTTAGCAATCATAGAAGACGAAATGATGGTTGAGTATGTGGACATGCTTTAAAAGCTCTGACACGTGACTCTTCCTATAAAGATGATGAATTGCAGTTGCAAAGTTGACTGAGAACATAGTTTGTTGGTTTCTAATAAAGTTTTTGCTTTACACTTCGATTATGTGATGAACTGTTACTTATTCATAGGAAGTATATGATGCAAGTTTTATGATAAAAGTCCTTCGTTTAATTTTATTGCTATTACAATAATCAACACAACATGATGCTTCTATGTCCGTATTTTGTTTCTATCGACAGCTCTCTCTCAAAGCATGTGGACATGTTTTTCGATTTCGGTTTTCGCTTGAGAACAAGCGAGGTCTAAACTTGGGGGAGTTGATACGTCCATTTTGCATCATGTTTTCTTATTGTTATTTATAATGTTTTTATTCATAATAATGCTTTTTGGAGTAATTCTAACTAGCGGGTCCACCCGCGCAATTGTGTGGCTAGAGTTGTTTTTTAATAAATAAAATGTTTTTGCTATTTTTTCTATTGCCAAATCTCAGTCGACTGAGACTTCGTTATGTCTCAGTTGATGCTATATTCATGTGATTTTACATTGAAATGTGTTCTAGTTTTTCTTTTAAATTTTTCTTTCTTACATGTGATGTCACTTGACTGAGACTTGCTAAAGTTACTCCAGTATTATGTTTGTTCTCTAAGCATTTTTTACAATGAATGCTCAACAATTTTCTATTTATCTACTTTTATAATATGGTCCTAATCCATCATGAAATACTGGATTATGTACGTTTTTAATGAACAATCCTAGATTTAATTTTCTAAAAAATATATTAGGTGCTACTTTCGTCCCTAAATATATAAAGACGTTTTGCGTTTAATACAAAATTAATAGCTAACACCCAATTACGTTAAAAATGAAAACCTAGTATAGGATTGAATAAATGAAATAGTAAAATTCTTACATATGTTTACCATCCCATCCAAGAAAAAACCCAGTGCTAGAAGTGTTTCGAGCGGGCGCTCGCAGGCCGTCCGATGCAATCGCCAGACAGTAGCGGTTGACAAATAGAATTGGGGGAAGCGGTAGGAAGCGACACACATTTCTTTAATCTATTTTGCATCTCGTTAAAGAAATCTTGTTGCACACGGCTGTACTACAACCACTAAAAAAACGTCCATGTATTGCAACGGGGCCATATTAATTTTAAGAGTTCAATATTAATATTCCCATATGTACCAAGTGACATTGTCGACCTTTTTTACCATCAAATCCTCACACACACTCTCCCTCCCTCTTCCTCACTCTCTCTTCCCCTCTCCCTCTCTCTCTCTAACACACACAGACATATCCATCTTATTGGGTACGAGACCATAATCCATCTATTTTACACACACACACGTTAGTGCATAACAATATGGATTATGTGTATTATATTTGTCACCACAACTGAGGGAATTAATTTCATGTAAATCGGCCAGCCACAGCTTCAAAAATACGCGAAGGAGGTGGCCTGAGTCGGCGTCGGCGCCGTCCGGCGCGGGCCACGGGCCCGCTTCCAAGTGCGTCTGCGCATCGGCCACCCACGCGGGGTCCTTCAAGTGCCGCTTCCACCGCACCAACTCCCAGGGCCACGGCCAGGGACAGGGAAACCGCCCTTCTTCGCCCCCTTCACCGGCCGCGGCCAACGCAGTGCCGTGGCACCTGGCCTCGCCGTCCTCGTCCTCCGGCACCGAAGCGACCCAGTGACGGAGCCCAAGCATCGGCCTCGAAAATTAAGAACGATTGACAACGGAAAGGGAAGGGAAGATCATATACATGTCATAAGAAAGGGAGTTTATTTACTGCTCCCGCGATGTATTGTTTTCTTTATTTGAAGATTGATTACCATCCGTGAGTTAGGATAAGGTTAATGCGATTGAGCGATTTTTCTAAAAATAAAATATTTGTTTTTTAATTAATGTGATTGAGTGATTTAAAGTAAGGTTAATTAATTTAGATTTGATCTTTAGAGATTGTTCGCGATTGATTCTATATTACTAAATAACTTGCGCCAGTATGGAAAGTTCTGATCTGTTCAGATTTCTTTCGTTGTGTGAGAAGGTGACGTGAAAATAAACCGATGAAGTGGGGGAGATGACGAAAAAATTTACGGAAAAAATTAGCGAAAGTGGGAGGAGGTACAAAAAAACCATGAAAAATGAGACGAAAAAACCCTGAAAGCGTGACTACCAACTAAGTGCTCCATTAGAAGTAGTAGAGATTCATCCCTTTCCCCATTCTCATTCTTCTCCCAATCATTTCTCTCTGTTCCTTACCTAATCTAAGGATTCATCCACAATTCGTTGCTAGATCCTGCCAAGAAAAGAGG
>NC_041390.1:182063888-182144174 GCF_002162155.2 Triticum dicoccoides
CTCGACCACACGTGCCTGCTGCTCGCTGCCGTCGTTGATTTGTTGGACATGGATTTGGGTCCACTTGAACCTGAGTGGTGGCACTCCTCCAGGTAATCAATCCTCTTCCTCTCCTTCTCCTTCCTTCCCAGATCTTGGTCTACTAACCTCCAGCAATGGCATGGATTCTTTATGAAGATTTTATGCTTATGGTCTCCTGACCTTTCTCTGTCTTTTCCAGTGTAGAAATTTTCTGTTGGAGAGAAGGATTTTGTGCCCCAAAGCAGCAAGGCTGCGAGGCAAAGCAGTCGCCGCAGGGATCGGGCTTGCCTGCTTCCTTCCCATGCTCCCATCCGTTCTTCCACCTCATCCAACGGCTGTTTTTTTTTCTTTTTTCTTTCTAATCTAATCATCTCCTTCCTGATTTTAAGGGGGTGGGACCGGGCAAGTCTCGTCCTCGCCGCAGAGGCCACTGGAGAAAATGAGAGATTCGTTTCCCTGAGTGGCGTTGCTCTCCTATTTGTGGCACTGGCTGAGAGCTGTGTTGTCGGGTTCGACGGCCATGTTCTTCGTAGTGTTCTAGGATATACTTTATAGTTATGTGACTTGCCATCGATGTGCCTTGCATTATTTTAGGGAATTGAACCTATATTATTTTTAGTTGACATTCTGCCCAATTTTGATTATTGTCTCTTCAACACACCTGTACAAATTATATGAAGTTTCCTATAGCAAAAAGTGTTCAATATTTGTTGGATAAAAGGTGCATTCTTTCTATTTGTTGTTACCATATATTAGCAATTTATATTAACAGTAGCTATATTTAAGACAAAGGAAGAATGCTTGCATGTATTAACTGAATTTGGCCCATATATGTTAATTGACATGCAATAGATTTTATATTTTTCACATGTGTTGTTTTTCGACAAATTCACATGTGTTGTAGGAGATGCCTCTAATACTGAAGCTTTTCTCATCATTCTCTTCAATCGAAAAGGCTGTAGAATAAAAGGGTTATTTCCAAGAACATTAAACTCACAAAAGTGCATGTATGAATGTATTTCGAATAATTACAATTTGACATGCTTCTCATAGTGCTAACTTTTGACCCTTATCTAATAACTGCCGCCCTTATACTGATCGATGTCAAGCATTATTTCTCTACCTCAGTAAACATAAATGGTTTGCTTGGTGCTAATCAGATCTTGCCATCCAATAAGCTTAGCATTTTTTACATACCACTGTTATTAGTGCAGAGTAAATATAATATGAAAGTTCTCATTCAAATTAGCAGAATATGCTTACCAGGTGTAGATATGTACCACAATTTTCGCAGTAACACCTTCCACTTCCCTTTGTACGTAGTTAGTTTGTGTCAATCGGAATTTGCTCATTTGAATATTTTCGTGTAATAGATTATTATACCTATTGTTGTGAAAAACAAAATCCTAAAATAATCACCCAAAAAATTAAAGTTATCATCCCGAAGAAGTTGACAGACAAATAATTCAGATATGATTCCATTATAACTGATATGACTCAATTGTCAGAAAAGCACTGCAGGTCTGAGAGTGTCGTTTTCCTCAAGAAGTGGTGATATCATATCTTAGAAGAAGTTTGATCCATCACCTGATGTGTCTGGTTTTTGTGCCTCATTCCAGTAAGTTGTAATGTTATCCTTCTGTAAAATATGTCTACGCTCCTTGTTTATTGCTATCCATCTCAATCAATTTTGGTAAACTTTCTTCTCCTGCATATATGGAGTTAGTCAAGTAAAATTGTTATGTAATATTGGTGAATAAACATGAGTCACGATTCATTTGGATAAATAATAGAAGATATTTATATTTATCTTGCATGACTCGAAATCTTGATCAATCGATATATACATTTTACCATAAATGATTTATTTTGACTTTATAGTTTGTAGAGGCTCAAATATAACCGGCGTTTAGATAGGTTGGCGCTTGTTTTTTTGTACTGTGGCTCATACCAATGTCTATTTTCCTGGCCGTTAAGTCCAGATGTCTATCCGTTAGAATTAGATGCAAGTGCATGCATGTACCGATGTACACATGGGATGTGTTTGGCGGCTAGACTTTTTAGTATATTTCCCAGTAAAATGAATGATTTTGGCGGGCCTTTTGTTTTTCTCGAAGGACCTGCCCATTATTTTTAAAGTGTGTAGATGATCTGATTTTGTACTCCTAGTAGATTGAATTACTTAGGTGTATCTCTTTTTCTCAAAAGGACATGCCCACGTTTTCCTAATTTGTATAGGGGACTTAGCTTTGTACGGGCCCATACTGAAATATGTCTGTACATGAATGATTATTTCTTAGTAGATTGAATTACTTAGGTGTGCACATGAATTACTTTGACCTTTTAAAAAGTATTATATGCATAAATATAATTATCATTTTCTTTCACCAATATAAGTGTATCAAATTCCTCCAGATGATAGCATGATACTTCTAATGTTCATAGTAACACGAACTGTTTTGCCATGTCAATGAAAACAAAATATAATTAGCATTTGATTGTTTTAAATTGTTGATCTGTTGTATGATTGAGGTAATCCCACATTCTCTATACATTCACTTGAATGTTATAGTTTGTCATGTTGTTCTTAAGCAATAAGCTTCTTCAACAGCATAGTTTTTTTGGCTGTGAAAGGATTCTGAAATTGCTAGTCATCTATCTATGCAGCTTTTATTCTGATAAATGAATTAATTAATTCATAATATTTACGAACCTGATTCAGGTGAGAGGTAGCTCAAAAGACCTTTGCTGACTTCATCTTGCATTGAGATGCAGTCACATCGGATTTTTGGTGTTTTTTTAATATTTTTCTAGCATCACAGAGCCGACAATCTTTGATTTTGTTGGTGGTGCTCTAGTCGGATAGTAGAGTTGTTCTGTAGTCTTTGATTTTGTTGGTGGTGCTCTAGCCGGGTAGCAGATTCTAGAAGACTTCAGTTTTCTCGGTGGTGCTCTGATCGGGTAGCAGATTTACACACATCAATTTGTCCAGAATTGGTTGGATTTGACTATTTGGGTTCCGGGTGGGTGCCTTTCTGATTTGTTGCCTTGGCCGATCAATGTGGAGTTTCTCTTTATGAAGACTCCATGTGGAATTACCTTCTATCAAGTCTCCATGTGGAGTTCTATAGATTCCGGCTGTAGTTATCCTTGTTTTTTTGGCATTGATATGCCTGATATGGAATTAGATCAACGTGTAGCTATGTATCTTTTTTTTGAGCATCGGTTATGTATCTTCTGTTAAGTGATTACAGCTGGACAGTTTGGAATTAGAGAGGTTTCCTAGGCTGTCCGAACTATTCTTTTTTCCTTGACGTGTTGTCTGCGCGATTCCTGCCTGGATGATTGAGTCTTTCCGTATACATGTATCATATATGCATATGCATAGACGTGACAACGTGCTAGTCCAATAAGTTAGTAAATACATGTTAGCATGTTACGTAAAATCTTATAATTTGAGCCATTATTATTCAAATCTAACGGTGCAAATAATATTAACATATGTGGATAAACGTGGTAGTTTATTTGTCTTCTGTTTTAAATATATAATAGATAGATGTTTTCTCTCTCATAATTTGCAAGGAACACACCAAGAAGGAGAATTCCAGCAGCTGGAAATTTAGACCTGAAAAAGCTACGCCAGGCCACCTATTCTGCACAACTTCAAATGAGCTGAAACTTGATGGAGATTTCTTATGGAATATATAAGAAATATTGGAGCCAATAAACACCAGAGGGGGCCACCAGGTGGGCACAACCCACCTGGGCGCGTCTTGGTGGGTTGTGGTCTCCTCGGCCCACCTTCGGTGCCTATCTTCTGGTATATAAGTCATTTTGATCTAGAAAAAAATAAGGGGAGGACTTTCGGGATGAAGCGTTGCCGCCTCGAGACGGAACTTGGGCAGGAGCACTTTTGCCCTCCGGCGGAGCGATTTTGTCGGGGGAACTTCCCTCCCGAAGGGGGAAATCATCGTCATCATCATCACCAACAACACTCTCATCTTGGGGAGGGCAATCTCCATCAACATCTTCACCAGCACTATCTCATCTCAAACCCTAGTTCATCTCTTGTATTCAATCTTATTACTAGAACTACAGATTGTTGCTATGGGATGACTAGTAGTGTTGATTATATCTTGTAGTAGATTACTATATGGTTTATTTGGTGAAAGATTATATGTTCAGATCCATTATGCATATTAATACCCCTCTGATCTTGAGCACGATTATTATTTGTGAGTAGTTACCTTTGTTCTTGAGGTCATGGGAGAAATCATGTTGCAAGTAATCATGTGCATTTGATATGTGTTTGATATTTTGATAGTATGTATGTTGTTATTCCCTTAGTGGTGTCATGTGATAGTCAACTACATGACACTTCACCATATTTGGATCCAAGGGAATGCATTGTGGAGTAGTAAAGAGATGGTGGGTTGCGAGAGTGACAGAAACTTAAAATCCAGTTTATGCACTATTCCGTAAGGGACCGATTGGATCCTAGAGTTTAATGCTATGGTTAGAATTTATTCTTAATACTTTTCTCGTAGTTACGGATGCTTGCGGGAGGGTTAATCATAAGTAGGAGGTTTGTTCAAGTAAGAACAACACCTAAGCACCGGTCCACCTACATATCAAATTATCAAACTAGTGAACACAAATCAAACCAACATGATGAAAGTGACTACATGAAATTCCCGTGTACCCTCAAGAACGCTTTGCTTATCATAAGAAACCATTTTGGCCTGTCCTTTGCCTCAAAAGGATTGGGCTACCTTACTGCATACTTGTTACAATTATCGTTACTTGCTCGTTACAAATTATCTTGCTATCAAACTATTCAACTACTTACTATTTCAGCACTTGCAGACATCACCTTACTGAAAACTACTTGTTATTTCCTTCTACTCCTTGTTGGGTTCGACACTCTTACTTATCGAAAAGAGCTACAATTGATCCCCTATACTTGTGGGTCATCATCACCTCGGGATTCCGCGAGTTGAGTGCCAAAACATATATCAAGTGAATCAATACGATACCCCATTGTCACCACGAGTATTCAATTGCAAGACATATATCAAGTGTTCTCAAATCCATAAAAGTATTCAATCTGATAACAACAAAATCTCAAGGGGAAAAACTCAATTCATCACAACAAGATAGGTAGGGGAAAACACCATATGACACATCAAGATCGTGACATCTCAACAACACGAGAGAGGGAGAGATTAAACACATAGCTATTGGTACAAACCCTCAGCCCCGAGGGTGGACCACTCCCTCCTCATCGTGGTGGCCGCCGGGATGATGAAGATGGCCACTGGTGATGATTCCTCCCTCTAGCAGAGTGTCGGAACGGGGTCTAGATTGGTTTTCGGTGGCTACAGAGCCTTGCGGTGGCGGAACTTCTGATCTAGGTTAACCCCTGATGGTTTCTCTATTTATAGGATTCTTTGGCGTTGGTTTCACGCTAAGATGGGCCTCGAGGTGAGTGTCGTGGTTCTAAGTCTGACAGTAGAATGGGGGGTAGGTATGAGGAGGCAAGATCCTAGCTACGGTGAAGTTGTGCACGCAAGATTTACGAGTTCAGGCTCTTCTCGGAGGAAGTAACAGCCCTACGTCTCGGTGCCCGGAGGCTAGTCGGTTGGATTATGCGTGAAGTTACAAGGGGTGTGAACCCTTGTCCCAAAGGAGGGGGTGGCTTATATAGAGTGCGCCAGGACCCCAGCCATCCCTCGTTACATAGAGTTCAATGTACATAAAGAGGAGACGTTACTGGTAACGTCAGCATTAAAGTGATATAAATGATCCTTAAGACTACAGAGTGAACGCCTGACCGTTGCCATCCAGAGTGACCTTAGATATTCTGTACTCCGAGTGGTTTCTGATGTGGTCGAATGATTATGTCCTGGTCGAATAGAATTGGGTTGTCCGAGTGGAACTCATGGTCGAGTGAGTTGTATCCTGAGGTGATTTTAGTCGGTAGATTTTACTGTCCTTTGAATGTCTTCGACTGTAGGGCAGTGTCCTTGGAAAGGGTGCTTAGATCAGGTCTATTGCCCTACCCTAGATACATGCATGTCATCGTCATTAGCCCCCAAATGGTTCTGGGTCCGAGTGGAGATGGAGTTGAAGATGGTTCCCACTCAATGTTCATGCTTCAGAAGCATTTTACTTGGATTGGTGAACCATGCAAAAATTCTGACTTCATTTCCAGTCGCCTTGAGCCATTCAAAGGTTGTCGAGTGAACTTTAGATGATAAGCTTCGAATGCTGATATGGCATAAAATCTTCGGTGCGGTCGACTGCGTTGCCATTCCCAGGTCTCGTGGGATTCGAAATTTGGGGAAGCGCGTGGGACGGAGAGAGCCACAGTAAGCGGGGCGGATTAGGCAGGGGTGCCTCGATTCCCCCGCCACCTTTTCCGCCACGTATCGAGCGCGAGACTGTTGCGGGATTTGACAGGATTGCCTGGGTCCACAAGTCAGTAACTTGGGGAAAACGGCCATATAAGGCGTCCGGGCCGGTGTCTTTGCATAGTGCACCCCATTTTCCCCCTTCTTCCTCTGCTTCACCACTGCATCCGCCTCTGCCCTCGGCGTCGCCGCCCAGCCCGAGCTCAACCCGCCGTAATGGGGAAGGACAAGGCGGCAGCTCTGGAGCACGCGAAGAAGGCGACAACGAAGGCGAAGGGGAAGAAGACAAGCCGGGGAGGGTTGTCGTCGAGAACTGGCCTGCCGCCCGGCTGGATCCAGGAGGACTGGATCCGGTTGACGATCGAGCGAGAAGATATGGAAGATCTGGCTGAGGGGGGGCTGATTCCCCATGATTCTTGGTGGCTTCCAGAGGACGAGGCCGAGCCGCGACCGCAAGAGGGTGAGTGTGTCCTTCTTGCGACCCACGTCGACCGCGGTTTCTCTTTGCCTCCCCATCCTTTCTTCCTGGGTTTTCTGAACTTTTTTGGAGCCCAACTTCATCACTTTTGTCCCAACACCATCACATACCTTGCTGCATACGTGTCCATGTGTGAGAACTTTCTGGGCTTTCGACCGCACTGGGGTCTCTTCAAACACATTTTCACTTGTCGTTCTCAGTCTATAAAAAAGGCCAATCCGAGTGATGAGAGGACACACATGATCTAGATGTGTGGAGGTCTAGGGATCCAGATGAGGAATAAAAGCACCTTCCCTGCTATGATTCTTCCCGAGTCAGTCTGAGGGTGGCAGTCGACCGGGTTCTATTGTAAGGACCAACCGACCCCGGGTCAGTCGACTGGCCTTCCCCCATTTTCCATAGGACGAGTTGAGAAACCTTCTCCCTTGAGAGTGACTCCAGCTGAGAAAGTTGAGGTGAATATGTTGGTTGAGCGAGTAGCCCAACTTGTCCGCGACGGTGTGACTGGCATGGACTTGTTAGAAGTGTTTCTTAGTCGACGCATCTAGCCACTCCAAGCTCGTGATCATCCAATGTGGATGTACTCGGGTATTGAAGATAGCACTCGGATCCACCTGGAGGAAGTTGACGAGAAGACGGTGGCACAGTGGGTGAAAGGTATTACTGGCAACAAAGACAACCCCAGGGGGTCTAGGAGGATTCCTCCACTCGACAACACCAACAAACCCGACAAGGTCTGATTCCTTTCTTTCGAGTGTCTTTTGTTGTGACATGCATTTGTTCTTGAAACCGATTGATATCCACTTGACTCTGCGCCTTGTAGATCTACACTGAGATGTATTCGATGCCCAACGGAGAGCATGAGTAGGAGGGAGAGGCGAGCGGAGGTGACAGCGGCGACTGGCATTCTGACGGAGGAGGAGACAAGGAAAGTGAAGACTCGAGCAGTGGTGAGGAGGTCGACTCTCCACCTTGCACGGAAAGACGCTCCAAGCAGAGGCAGGACCCAGCAAGTGTTGGTGGCAAAGCGACTCCATCGACAGGACAGACCTCAAAGCACACTCAAACAACTTCTCATGTGCCGACTGAGAAAGCTCCAAAGCAGCCCAAAGTCGCGCCATCAAAGCCCTGGAAGGCCCTGCCCAAGATTAAAGTGGCCGTCCCCATCGCTTCTGGGTAATTATTGTGCGCGACCTCTTAGTTTTTGCATGACTCGATCTTTGGTCAATTCACTTTCCTATTTTAACCGAGTGAATTCTGAAATTTGCAGTGCTGCCTCTCGGACTTCTATTTACCGGGATGATGATGACGAGGAGATGGAAGATGCAGTCACCTCCAACGCGGATATAACTCTTGTCATCTTGTCTTTACTTTATCAGCCATTTTGACGGTCGACTGAACTCTTGCAATTGATTGCTTTGCAGCTCCACCCAATGTTATTGAACTTCCAGATGACGATGAAGATGTGCCACAGAGACCCATGGGAAGGAGGGGCAGGACTTCGAGCAGGAAGGCACCGGCTAGCTAGACGTCCCAGTCGACGCTGGCGACGGAACCAGTGATTCAGCAGTCCGGAGACCTGAACCGGGCTTCTGTTACTTTTGTTGTTCCAGTGTCAAGTGAATCTCCTTCATCGTCGACTGCACAAGTCCCTGTTTCATCTGTCCAACACCATGCCTCGGATCCTCAAGTTGCCGCGACTGAACCACCATCTCCGCTGCTCGTCACCCATCATGTTCCGGAGGACCAGGCAAGCACTCCTACGGAAGCTATACGCCAAGCAGGCCTGATGATGGAGCGGATGAAGATAGTGCACGAGACTAGCCAAGCTGCCTATGATGCCAGTGCAGCCCTCCAAGCTTATGTCCAGGTTAGTTGGTTTCCGACTGATCTCCTAGCTTGACGCTTGTTCTGTTAGGATATGCTACCTGAAAACTTTTCATTGTGCATCCATTTGTCACTCTGTACTTCGCATCTGTACACCTACTGGGTGTTTCAAGTTATGCTGAGTAGTTTTTCTAGTTAAGTCGACTAGGTTGTGTCGATTGTAACTTTGGACTAGTGGGGGCACGCAGAGTGCACCCACTGGGTGTAGTCCCTGAGACCGCCATCGAATGTGTGATTCGGCGGGGGTCTTGATAAAAATATCTTGTTCTTCAGTTCTTCCACTCGGTCTGGGCGGACCATATCGAGTGGAACCTGAACTAGTGGGGGCACGCTGAGTGCACCCACTGGCTGTAGTCCTCGAGACCGTGCTCGACTGCGGGCAGTCGGTTGTGGTCTCAGAATAGCTGTTGCCTCTTTCTTTTTTTCTTTCCACTCGGCCTGGATGGATCATGTCGAGTGGAACCTGGACCAGTGGGGGCACGCTAAGTGCACCCACTGGGTTTAGTCCCCGAGACTACTGTTGAATGTTTGATTCTGCAATAGTCTTAGAATTTTTTTTCACTCAGAAGCGAATAATCTTTGATTTTGTCCCCTGATGTATCTTTTTACTGACTTCAGAAATCCTGTGAACTCATCTCCAAATTTGTTGAATTCGAGGAGAAGCAGAGACAGGTCAACCTTGACTTGGAGTTGGCTAAGCAGAACTTGCAGAAGGCCAAAGACGAAACAACTGGTATGGAAGGTAAAAACTTGTCGACTGTAGGATTTGGGTTGTCTCTCAAGTCATCTCCTCGTTCTTCTCTTTGAACCGAGTGCTTGTTTGCTGTATATGTATATTTTTTTAGAGAAAATGAGGCAGGCTCTGGTACAGAAGGACCTTGATCTTGCCGCAACGCAGAAGGAGGCTCAGGAGAAAACAACACTCGCTGATAAGAAGCTGGCTTCAGTCAGGGCGCTAGAGGAAGACAACACCAAGCTGAAGACTGCTCTCGCCGAAGCTAATAGAGAAGTGACCCGTCTGAAGAAGGACAAAGTAGCTTTGAACGACAAGATTGAGGACATTTCTCGTAAGAGAAATGACCTAGAGGCTTATCTGGGGGCACTCGCCAAGAAGTTATTGCTTATGCTTGAAGGTACCTTTCCTTGTCTGCCTGTTTTGCTATCGTTGATTCACCATAAAGCCGTCGACTCATTAACTCTTTGTGGTTGTAGAATTCTGCCAAAACTTTGAGGAAGAAACTGGGCGAATCAAGACAAGCTTGGACCCCATCAATTCCCCTGTCAAGGATGAAACTGTCATGAACGTACTTCGACTGGAATCCTGCCTTACCAGTGTTAGAGACTACCTCGCTTGACTGAAGGTTGCAGTGTCGCGGATCGACACGACACTTTGGCCAAAGGAGACGCTCCAAAATGACCTCGAGTCTTTGATGACTCGACTCAATGAGATCCCTGGCCGAGTGCAGGAATGGAAGAAATCGTCTACTTGATGTGGTGCTAATGTAGCTCTGTCTCTTGTTCACGTCCATTGCAAGGAGGCCAAAGAAGAGAAGTTAGCAGTGATCAAGGTTGCCAACGCCAAGAGACTTGTCTTCCAGTCTTTCATGGAGACTTTCATTGCTGCTGGTACTCCAATTGCAGATGGAATCGACCTGGATGAGTTCATCGAGCCTGCGAGTCCTCCTCCTGTGGAGTGAACAAACTTTTTATGATGCGATTAAATTTGCCTCGGTATGCCGAGTGGTTTTGTAACCGTTAAAAATCCTTCGGGCCTGATGCCCGAATACTTTAATCTACGGTCCGGAACCTCGTAGGATTTATCTGAACTTTTTTGTTTTTGAATCTCTTGAATCTGAATGGAACTTGATTCTTCAGTTTGAATTGTTACTAACTCTGTGATGCAGCTCAGTCGAGTGGACCATGAACAAGGGTACCTGGTGTCGTCCATGACCTGCACCTCGTCGTCCTTGCGGATCAGGATGGAGTGCCCATTGTACTTGTGCCGCAGTTCTGAGGATAAGGTCGCAGTCGACCTGCACCTCGTTGTCCTTGCGAATCAGGACGAAGCACACATTGTACTTGTGCCGCAGTTCTGAGGATAAGGTAGCAGTCAACCTGCACCTCGTCGTCCTTGCGGATCAGGATGGAGCGCGCATTGTACTTGTGCCGCAGCTCTCAGGATAAGGTCGCAATGGACCTGCACCTCGTCATCCTTGCGGATCAGGATGGAGCGCACGTTGTACTTGTGCCGCAGCTCTGAGGATAAGGTCACAGTGGACCTGCACCTCATCGTCCTTGCAGATCAGGACGGAGCGTGTTAACTCAGGCGAGTACGTGACTGCAGCTAAGCCCCCGAGTGAGAGGGTTGCTCTTCACTTAGTAGGATTTTTAAACTTAGGCAAGTACAGGACTGCAGCTAAGCCCCCTAGCAAGAGGGTTGCTCTTCACTCGGTAGGATTTTTAAACTTAGGTGAGTACGTGACTACAGCTAAGCCCCCGCGTGAGAGGCTTGCTCTACACTCAGTAGGATTTTTTAAACTTAGGCGAGTTCAGGAATGCAGCTAAGCCTCCGAGTGGGAGGATTGCTCTCCACTCGGTAGGATTTTTTTAAACTTAGGCGAGTTCGGGACTGCAGCTAAGCCTCCGAGTGGGAGGATTGCTCTCCACTCGGTAGGATTTTTTAAACTTAGGTGAGTTCGGGACTGCAGCTAAGCCCCCGAGTGAGAGACTTGCTCTCCACTCGGTAGGATTTTTTAAACTTAGGCGAGTTCGGGACTGCAGCTAAGCCCCCGAGTGAGAGGCTTGCTCTCTGTCGGTGTCAAAACTGGCGGATCTCGGGTAGGGGGTCCCGAACTCTGCGTCTAGGCCGGATGGTAACAGGAGGCAAGGAACACGATGTTTTACCCAGGTTAGGGCCCTCTTGATGGAGGTAAAACCCTACGTCCTGCTTGATTAATATTGATGATATGGGTAGTACAAGAGTAGATCTACCACGAGATCAAGGAGGCTAAACCCTAGAAGCTAGCCTATGGTATGATTGTTGTATGATGAAGTTGTCCTACGGACTAAAACCCTCCGGTTTATATAGACACCGGAGAGGGTTAGGGTTACACAAAGTCGGTTACAATGGTAGGAGATCTTGAATATCTGCATCGCCAAGCTTGCCTTCCACGCCAAGGAAAGTCCCATCCGGACACGGGACGAAGTCTTCAATCTTGTATCTTCATAGTCCTGGAGTCCGGCTGAAGGTATAGTCCAACTACCCGAACACCCCCTAATCCAGGACTCCCTCAGTAGCCCCTGAACCAGGCTTCAATGACGATGAGTCCGGCGCGTAGATTGTCTTCGGCATTGCAAGGCGGGTTCCTCCTCCAAATTCTTCATAAAAGTTTGTAAACACCAAGAGTAGTGTCCGGCTCTGCAAAATAAGTTTCCATGTATTGCCACAGAGAGAATAATATTAACACAAATCTAATCTGCTGACGTATTCCGCAGCGTGACATCACACTACGGCCAAGCCTTTATTCGAATCATTTTCACTTTTCCACCTCAGCGTGTTTTGCGAGGCGGTTTCCTTGGCACGTCTTGTCAAAGCAGAGATCGTGTCCCCCATTTACGGGATTCTCATCAATACGGACGTGGGTAACCTAACCGCGCCATTTATCACGGCGCTTGGGAGGCAAGCGAGTTTTACTAGGCTGGTGGGGACGCATAGTCGCATCCGCTCATATAAGGGGATAAGGATCCACCTTTTTACCTACGCCTTCTTCCTCCTTTGCCTATCCATCTTCTGCGCACCCAAGCTCCAACGCCCAAGCCCGCACTTCCTACCTCAACCTTCTCCAACAATGTCCGGAGCGGGAGGCAAATGGATGGTCTCCTCCGTCACGGAGGGCCATGTCAAAAAGCTAAAGAAGGCCAGATACCTGTCCAAAGACATCGCGCACCGGCTTCTTGAGGAGGGGCAGCTTCTCCCCACCCCAAGGCCCCATGAGAGGGTAGTATTTCTTCCCCACTTCCTCCGCGGACTGGGTTTTCCTCTCCACCCATTTGTCCGCGGGCTCATGTTCTACTATGGCCTAGATTTCCACGATCTGGCCCCGAACTTCATCCTCAATATCTCGGCGTTTATCGTCGTGTGCGAGGCTTTCCTCTGCATCCGCCCCCATTTCGGCCTCTGGCTCAAGACCTTCAACGTCAAGCCAAAGGTGGTGTGCGGCAACCAGGCGGAGTGCAGAGGTGCCATGGCGGGCAAAATAGCCAACATCCTATGGCTCGAGGGCTTCTTTGTGGAGACCTTGAAGGGGTGGCAGTAAAGGGGACAAGACCCCCCAGGGCTCCAAGTCTGGCTTTAAGCTGGACACCGTGCCGGAATCATCAACTATTTCAGACCGCGGCAGGCGAACTCCTGCCAAGAGGAGCAAGCCTATTGAGCCGGCGTCCTCCGCCCAACCGGAGGCGCCGGACAATCTGCTGGAGGTGCTTAAGGGCGCCTCCATCGACGAGGAGCACCGTACCATTATGAGTACGGTGGTCCAGAAGGTTCGGTCCGCCAAAAGCGGACTGACTGAAGCTTGTGCTAACCTTCTAACAGGCTTCGAGGTAAGTAAAAATATGTAAAAATATTACCGCATAGACAGTAGCCCCCGATGCTCTGTTTGGTGTTCGGAAAGAAAAGCCGAAAGGGGATCTATTAAATATCGCAGGAGTCTAACTAAAAAGGAGTCAATATACGTATGCAGGCTTCGCTGCTGGCCACCACCGCACTGACTGCGGAGGTGGGTGCCCTGAAGCAGGGCCTCGAGCGGACCGAGCAAGAGCTCGGCCTTGCCAAACGGCAGCTCGAGGAGAAAGAAGGTAAGAGATACCTTATAGAAAAAATGCCTATAAGAAGACACAATTGCAAAAAATGACAGGAGTATACTGCTTATTTGTAGGGGCCACAACCGAGGTGGCGACCCTCAAGCAGGCGCTGTCCGAGGCCGTGAAGAAAGCGGCCACGAGCGCACCGAGCGGGAGAAATTTGAGGCGCAGGTCGGCGAGGTGCAGCAAGAGCTTCAGGCTCTCATGAAGAAACATAAGAGTTTGGAGCTTGACTCGAAGACGCGAGCGTCCGAGCTTGCTGCGGCCCTTAAAACTGCCAAGTCTGCCAAGGCCGAAGCCCAGAAGGCCCTCCAGGAATTGGATGCGGTGAAAAAGATAGCGGCGGGTAAGGCATTCTCTATGCAAAGCAGTCATATAAAAGTAAACTACTTGTTACTTACCCGAATCCGGAGCTCTCCAGGGGCATTCGCAGATCTTCCCCGCAGCGTATCCGATGCCGCCGCATTCTACCGAGCCGAGGAAGGCAGCTCGGCGGAGAAGGTGTTCTGGTCTCAGTACGCTGAGGCCGGACACCCTGTGCCCTTGAGCGACCAGCTGAAGCAGCTGGTCGAGCTCCACAAGGCGGCCGAACAGGCTCTGAAGGGCTTCATAGTTCGGCTGTGGCCTGGAGAGGCCCTGCCTGGGAGCTACCTCGGACTGGTGTGGCGGCTGGTGGAGGCTTGTCCCAGGCTCGAGTTCATCAAGCGCTCCGTCTGTATCGAAAGAGCCCGTAGGGCCCTTGCCCGCGCAAAGGTGCACTGGGGTAAGCTGGACGGTGAGAAGCTAGTGAGGGACGGGCCGCCGCCGGGGAAGGAGCATCGCAAGCCCGAGAACTATTACAAGGATGTTCTGGCTGGTGCCCGCCTTATGGCGGATGAATGTACCAAGGATGTAATTTTTGAATGAACTCGCTCGTGTTATCCTGTGCGCTGAAAACTTGTTCATATGCGCTAAGCAATGCTTGAATTTAAAATATTACTTTCTGTGCGGCCATTTATCAAAAAATTGAGAGATGGCCAGTCGTCGGCTTCTGCCCCCATGCCACTAGTGCTGGGGTGTTCGGGATAAACCTGAGCGCTCTTTTTCCCATGATTGGGTCCGTCGAGGGAGGCGCTCAGCACAACGAACAAGGCAATCGGACTATAATGCTTGAACACTCTCACTTAGCCATAGAACTCTATAATTTTAAATTTCGGCGAAGCCCCTACTATTCGGAAGACCGAGTTCGGGGCGCTATCCACGCCTTAGCTGGACAAAGCCGGTTCCTCGCTCGAAGCAGCATAAGTCTTTAAGGACTCGAAAAACCTCTCGAACAGCGACCGGTCTCTCGCCTCATCATGACAGTCAGTTTTAGCTTTCTCTACTGAGGTGCTCCGCCCAGCTCAACTGGGGCACAATCGCAGTAGTTCTCCTAGTGCTACCTTAGCTGATATAGCGGAACGTAAGACACCAAAACATAGGAGCCGGGCAAACCCAACTATTGACATAAATCATGATTCGGAGCCGATGCATATAGTGCTATAAGTTCGGGGTGCCGCACTTGTGAAAGTGTACGGACTTCTCACGCCATATTGATGGGTACTGAAGCCCCTGGCGTATTTTTGCCGTACCACAGTGTACGGATGCAACATGTTATTAATAAACATATATATATAAAGAGGATAATGCAAAAAATAGACAAAAAGCTATGCATTGTTTATAGAAAGGTTGCTATGAAAGCGGAACGATACAAATAGTGCGATAAGCAAAAGAAATTGGACTAATTAACATGTCCTGGCCAGGGGCAGGCCGCGGAATTGTATTAAAAAAAGGTATACTGCTCACAATAGAGACCACCTGGAAGTTCCATAATGCGGCGTGGCTTGTCTGCGTTCCTGGATCTTGCATCGTTTGTGCGACAGTTGAATTGCCGAACGGGTCGTCCGAAGTATGGAGTCCTGAGAGTAAGAAAAAAAAAGGAATCTGGCAGCCCCTGGTGCGGTTTAAGCCATATTTCGGGCATGACATGATAGTGCCCCTTTCCCTGTGCCCATGGTATTTCAAGAGCGTAGTTATGTACGCGAAGCACTGGTTTCTCTATATCGCGAGGGCTAGGGTTGAGGCTGCATTGCCACGCTAGCTTAGAACGTGCCAGGCGGTCTTGTTGTAGGGTACTACGGGCGCGCTTGACAGTGTCCGGCTTTTTGAAGGCCGAACTGGAGAACGGCCTAGAGAGGCTGCTTTGTATTTCTGCTGCGAGCGCTGCCATGTGCTCCTCCGTTCGGAGGGAGCGTTCAGTGTTCCCATTGACCGTGATTACTCCTCTAGGGCCTGGCATCTTGAGCTTGAGGTATGCATAGTGCGGTACCGCATTGAATTTTGCGAATGCGGTTCGCCCGAGCAATGCGTGATAGCCACTACGGAACGGGACTATGTCGAAGATTAACTCCTCGCTTCGAAAGTTATCCGGAGATTAGAAGACCACTTCCAGTGTGACTGAGCCTGTACAGTTGGCTTCTACACCTGGTATGACGCCTTTAAAAGTCGTTTTGGTGGGCTTGATCCTCGAGGGATCTATGTCCACTTTTCGCACTATATCCTGGTAAAGCAGGTTCAGCCTGCTGCCGCCGTCCATGAGGACTTGTGAGATGAAATCCGTCGATGATTGGGTCTAGAACCAATGCGACAAAGTCGCCGTGGCGGATGCTAGTGGGGTGGTCCCTTCGATCAAAGATGATCGGGCAGGAGGACCATGGGTTGAACTTGTGGGGGAATCATAGTCTCCATCATCCTTTCCTCACATGGGACAATGCTCTAATGATGATCATCACACTTTTACTTACAACTCAAGAATTACAACTCGATACTTAGAACAAAATATGACTCTATGTGAATGCCTCCGGCGGTGTACTGGGATTGCGATTAATCAAGAGTGACATGTATGAAAAATTAAGCATGACGGCTTTGCCACAAATACTATGTCAACTACATGATCATGCAAAGCAATACACCAATGATGATGCGTGTCATAATAAATGGAACGGTGGAAAGTTGCATGGCAATATATCTCAGAATGGCTATGGAAATTCCAAAATAGGTAGGTATGGTGTCTGTTTTGAGGAAGATATAAGGAGGCTTATGTGTGATAGAGCGTATCATATCACGGGGTTTGGATGCACCGGCGAAGTTTGCACCAACTCTCAAGGTGAGAAAGGGCAATGCACGGTACCGAAGAGGCTAGCAATGATGGAAGGGTGAGAGTGCGTATAATCCATGGACTCAACATTGGTCATAAATAACTCACATACTTATTGCAAAAATCTACAAGTCATCAAAACCAAGCACTACGCGCATGCTCCTAGGGGGATAGATTGGTAGGAAAAGACCATCGCTCGTCCCCGACCGCCACTCATAAGGAAAGCAATCAAAGAACACCTCATGCTTCAAATTTGTCACATAACGTTTACCATACGTGCATGCTACGGGACTTGCCCACTTCAACACAAGTATTCATCAATTCCACAATTACTCAACTAGCACACCTCTAATATTACCACCTTTATATCTCAAAACAATCTATCAAGCATCCAACTTCTCTTAGCATTTAAAATTTATAACCAAAGTGAATTACCATGCTGTTCTAAAGGAATCTCAAAATGATATAAGTGAAGCATGAGAGATCAATTATTTCTATAAAATAAAACCACCGCCGTGCTCTAAAAGATATAAGCGAAGCACTAGAGCAAAATTATCCAACTCAAAAGATATAAGTGAAGCACATAGAGTATTCTAATAAATTCCAATTCATGTGTGTGTCTCCCAAAAAGTGTGTACAGCAAGGATGGTTGTGGTAATCTAAAAAGCAAAGACTCAAATCATACAAGACGCTCCAAGCAAAACACATATCATGTGGCGAATAAAAATATAGCTCCAAGTAAAGTTACCGATGGACGAAGACGAAAAAGGGGATGCCTTCCGGGGCATCCCCAAGCTTAGGATTATGGTTGTCCTTAAATTTTACCTTGGGGTGCCTTGGGCATCCCCAAGTTTAGGCTCTTGCCAATACTTGTTCCATAATCCATCAAATCTTTACCCAAAACTTGAAAACTTCACAACACAAAACTTAAAACAAAATCTTCATGAGCTCCGTTAGTGAAAGAAAACAAACCACCACTTCAAGGTACTGTAATGAACTCATTTTTTATTTATATTGGTGTTAAACCTACTTTATTCCAACTTTTATATGGTTCATAAATTCTATTACTAGCCATAGATTCATCAAAATAAGCAAACAACACACGAAAAACAGAATCTGTCAAAAACAGAACAGTCTGTAGTAATCTGTAGGTTTCGAATACTTATGTAACCCCAAAAATTCTAAAATAAATTTCTGGACGTGAGGAATTTATCTATTAATCATCTTCAAAAATAATTAACTAAATAGCACTCTCCAGTAAAAAGTGGCAGCAAACCTCATGAGCGCTAAAGTTTCTGTTTTTTTACAGCAAGATCGCAAAGACTTTCCCCAAGTCTCCCCAAAGGTTCTACTTGGCACAAACACTAATTAAAAGCATAAAACTACATCTAAACAGAGGCTAGATGAATTATTTATTACTAAACAGAATCAAAAATCAAGAAACAAAAATAAAATTGGGTTGCCTCCCAACAAGGGCTATCGTTTAACGCCCCTAGCTAGGCATTGATAATTTTAATGATGCTCACATGAAAGACAAGAACCGAAGCACAAAAGGAGCATCATAAAGAAAGTGACACACACATCTAAGTCTAACATAATTTCTATGCATAGGCATTTTATAAGAAAACAAATTATCATAGCAAGCAAAAATTAGCATATGCAAGGAAGAAGAAAGAGACGATAACAATCTCAACATAACGAGATGTAATTTAGTAACATGAAAATTTCTACAACCATATTTTTCCTCTCTCATAATAATTACATGTAGGATAATAAGCAAATTCAACAATTAATCTATCACATAAAATATTTTCAACACGATCCACATGCATGCAAAGTTGACACTCTTCCAAAATAGTGGGATTGACATTAACTAAAGTCATGACCTCTCCAAACCCAATTTTATCAAAAATTTCATAAGATTGAACATTCTCCAAATATGTGGGATCTAAAGTTGACACTGTTCCAAGCCCACTTTCAATAATATTGCAAACACTATTATCAATCTCATATTCATCATGGGGCTTAAATAAATTTTCAAGATCAAAAGAAGAATCACTGCAATCATGATCATTGCAACAAGTAGTAGACATAGCAAAACTAGCATCCCCAAGCTTAGGGTTTTGCATATTATTGGCACAATTGACATCAATAGAATTTATAGTAAAATCATTGCAATCTTGCTTTTGATTCAAGGAATTATCAAGTATGGGTGCAATAGCAACGATCTCATGTTTAACATAAGGAACTATAGCAAATTCATCTTCATAAATATTGGCATCATGGCCACAAGAATAGCAAGCATCATGTTCATTAAGGGATATTTCAATCAAATCATCGGAATCATAATTATCTATAGATTCATGCATATCATTATTTTCTTCCGAAGCAACGGTCATTCTTTCAATAAATTCTTTGACACAGACATTATGAGCATAATTTTCATAGCAATATTTAAGTATGTCAAAAATTTTAGATACGTAGAGAGTAATATCATACTTTTCAATCAAAGAAGCAACTTCATAAGCACCCTTAAAAGCAACAAATTCTTCAATTTGTTCGATATCGTAGTAACTATAAACGCCCTTTGCATAAGAAGATAAGATTTCATTATCATTAAACTCACATAGGTAGGGTTTTTTAGGGTTCTTAGAGCAACAAGTAAAATCACAAATTTTACAAAGATTCCAAGCATAACATAGCAATCTGTTTATTTGATCCCATAAGAGTCTCCCTTTTTCAGACAAACGGTGACGCACAAAATGAGCATGCTCATCTAAAGATTTCCCATCAACTAGGCTGGTTGGGCTTTCAGCATGAGCGCATAAAGATCAAAGATGATCCAAGTAGAACACTTTAAGTGGATCCATATCAATTGATTTTTAGCAAGCAAAGATGCAAGCAAATAGAAGGCACATGGAAACACAAAGAAAGATACATACGGGAAGAAGGCAAATGGAAAAAGGGTGAATAAAACGGCAAAGATGAAGTGGGGGAGAGGAAAATGAGAGGCAAATGGCAAATAATGTAATGCGAGGGATAAGAGTTTGTGATAGGTACTTGGTATGTCTTGACTTGTGCGTAGACTCCCAGGCAACGGCGCCAGAAATCCTTCTTGCTACCTCTTGAGCACTGCGTTGGTTTTTCCTTGAAGAGGAAACGGTGATGCAACAAAGTAGCGTAAGTATTCCCCTTAGTTTTTGAGAACCAAGGTATCAATCCAGTAGGAGGCCACACGCAAGTCCCTCATACCTACACAAACAAATAAGAACCTCGCAACCAACGCGATAAAGGGATTGTCAATCCCTTCAAGATCAGTTACGAGAGTGAGATCTGATAGAGATAATAATGATAAGATAAATATTTTTGGTATTTTTATGATATAGATTGAAAGTAAAGATTGCAAAATAAAATAGATTGGAAACTTATATGATGGAGAATAGACCCTGGGGGCCATAGGTTTCACTAGTGGCTTCTCTCAAGATAGCATAAGTATTACGGTGGGTGAACAAATTACTGTCGAGCAATTGATAGAAAAGCGAATAATTATGAGAATATCTAGGCATGATCATGTATACACGCATCATGTCTGTGACAAGTAGACCGACTCCTGCCTGCATCTACTACTATTACTCCACACATCGACCGCTATCCAGCATGCATCTAGAGTATTAAGTTCATAAGAACAGAGTAACGCCTTAGGTAAGATGACATGATGTAGAGGGATAAACTCAAGCAATATGATATAAACCCCATCTTTTTATCCTCGATGGCAACAATACAATATGTGTCATTTCCCTTTCTGTCACTGGGATTGAGCAACACAAGATTGAACCCAAAGCTAAGCACTTCTCCCATTGCAAGAAAGATCAATCTAGTAGTCCAAACCAAACTGATAATTCGAAGAGACTTGCAAAGATAACCAATCATGCATAAAATATTTCAGAGAAGAATCAAATATTGTTCATAGATAGACTTGATCATAAACCCACAATTCATCGGATCTCGACAAACACACTGCAAAAAGAGTTACATCGAATAGATCTCCAAGAAGATCGAGGAGAACTTTGTATTGAGATCCAAAGAGAGATAAGAAGCCATCTAGCTAATAACTATGGACCCGAAGGTCTGAAGTAAACTACTCACACATCATCGGAGGGTCCATGGAGTTGATGTAGAGGCCCTCCGTGATCAATGCCCCCTCCGGCGGAGCTCCGGAAAAGGCCCCAAGATGGGATCTCTTGGGTACAGAAGGTTGTGGCGGTGGAAATAGGGTTTTGTGGTGCTCCTGGATATTTTCGGGGTATGTGAACATATATAGGAGGAAGAAGTAGGTCGGTTGAGCCACGAGGGGCCCACAAGGGGGAGGGCGCGCCTAGGGGGGTAGGCGCACCCCCTGCCTCGTGGACTCCTCGTTGGTTGCTTGACATCCAGTCCAAGTCCTCTAGATCACGTTTGTTCCAAAAATCATGCTCCCGAAGGTTTCATTCCATTTGGACTCCGTTTGATATTCCTTTTCTGTGAAACATTGAAATAGGCAAAAAAAATCAGTAATTTGCATTGGGCCTTGGGTTAATAGGTTAGTCCCAAAAATTAATATAGAAGTGTAAAATAAAGCCCATTAACATCCAAAACAGATAATATAATAGCATGGAACAATCAAAAATTATAGATACGTTGGAGACGTACCATTTCTCCATCTCTATCTTCTTGTGATGAATTGAGTTTTACCTTTGAGGTTTCATTATTATCGGATTGAATACTTTTATGGATTTGAGAAACTTGATGTATGTCTTGCATGGGATACCCGTGGGGACAATGGGGTGTTCTATTGATTCACTTGATGTATGTTTTGGCACTCAACTCGAGGATTCCCAAGGTGACATTGGGGCAATCTGTGCATAGGGGTTGATGCATGTTTTCATCCTTGTTTCTCCGGTAGAAATCTTGGGGCACTCTTTGAGGTTCTTTATTGGATTGAATATTATAAATCTGAAGCTGTTTGATGCATATCGTATAATTGACCCATGGATACTTGTGGTGACATTGGAGTATCTAGGTGACATTAGGGTTGATTGATGTGTATCATATGTTATTATTTTAGTATGAACTCTAGGGCTGTTTGTGACACTTATAGGAATAGCTCAAAAGATTGATCAAAAAATAACTTTGAGGTGGTTTCATACCCTACCAACAATTTCATCTTATGTTCTCCATGATAGGAACTTTGAAGTGAATATTTATGGCACGTTGAGGGTTTTCCATATGATTTAATTATGTTATCATTGTTGAGAGATTTTGCGCTAGTGAAAGTATGAACCTTAGGCCTTGTTTTCAAGCATTGCAATACCATTTTTGCTCACTTTTGTTACTAGTTACCTTGCTTTTTTATATTTTCAGATTACAAAAACCTATATCTACTATCCATATTACACTTGTATCACCATCTCTTTGCCGAACTAGTGCGTCTATACAATTTACCATTGCATTGGGTGTGTTAGGATCTTAGGGATGCTACCTCTTGAGCACTGCGTTGGTTTTCTCTTGAAGAGGAAAGGGTGATGCAACAAAGTAGCGTAAGTATTTCCCTCAGATTTGATGTTGGGATTCGTAGTAATTTCAAAAATTTTCCTACGCGCACACAGGATCATGTGATGCATAGCAACGAGAGGAGAGTGTTGTCTACGTACCCAACGCAGACCGACTGCGGAAGCGATGACACGACGTAGAGGAAGTAGTCGTACGTCTTCACGATCCAACCGATCAAGTAGCGAAACTACGGCACCTCCGAGTTCGAGCACACGTTCAGCTCGATGACGATCCCCGGACTCCGATCCAGCAAAGTGTCGGGGAAGAGTTTCGTCAGCACGACGGCGTGGTGACGATCTTGATGAACTACAGCAGCAGGGCTTCGCCTAAACTCCGCTACAGTATTATCGAGGAATATGGTGGCAGGGGGCACCGCACACGGCTAAGGAATTGATCACGTGGATCAACTTGTGTCAACTTGTGTGTTTAGAGGTGCCCCTGCCTCCGTATATAAAGGAGGAGAGGAGGGGAGGCTGGCCGGCCAAGGGGGGAGGCGCAGGAGAGTCCTACTCCCTCTGGGAGTAGGATTCCCCCTCCAATCCTAGTCCAACTAGGATTCCTCGGAGGGGAAAAGAGGAGGAGGGGGCCGGCCACCTCTCCTAGTCCTAATAGGACTAGGGGAAGGGGGTGGCGCGCAGCCCATCTAGGGCAGCCCCTTATCTTTTCCACTAAGGCCCACTATGGCCCAAATAGCTCCCGGGGGGTTCCGGTAACCCTCTCGGTATTCCGGTAAAATCCCGATTTCACCCGGAACACTTCCGATATCCAAATATAGGCTTCCAATATATCAATCTTTACGTCTCGACCATTTCGAGACTCCTCGTCATGTCCGTGATCACATCCGGGACTCCGAACAACCTTCGGTACATCAAAATGCATAAACTCATAATATAACTGTCATCGTAACCTTAAGCGTGCGGACCCTACGGGTTCGAGAACAATGTAGACATGACCGAGACACGTCTCCGGTCAATAACCAATAGCGGGACCTGGATGCCCATATTGGCTCCTACATATTCTACGAAGATCTTTATCGGTCAGACCGCATAACAACATACGTTGTTCCCTTTGTCATCGGTATGCTACTTGCCCGAGATTCGATCGTCGGTATCCAATACCTAGTTCAATCTCGTTACTGGCAAGTCTCTTTACTCGTTCCGTAATACATCATCTCACAACTAACATATTAGTTGTAATGCTTGCAAGGCTTATGTGATGTGTATTACCGAGAGGGCCCAGAGATACCTCTCCGACAATCGGAGTGACAAATCCTAATCTCGAAATACGCCAACCCAACATCGACCATTGGAGACACCTGTAGTACTCCTTTATAATCACCCAGTTACGTTGTGACGTTTGGTAGTACCCAAAGTGTTCCTCCGGTAAACGGGAGTTGCATAATCTCATAGTCATAGGAACATGTATAAGTCATGAAGAAAGCAATAGCAACATACTAAATGATCGGGTGCTAAGCTAATGGAATGGGTCATGTCAATCAGATCATTCTACTAATGATGTGACCTCGTTAATCAAATAACAACTCATTGTTCATGGTTTAGGAAACATAACCATCTTTGATTAACGAGCTAGTCAAGTAGAGGCATACTAGTGACACTCTGTTTGTCTATGTATTCACACATGTATTATGTTTCCGGTAAATACAATTCTAGCATGAATAATAAACATTTATCATGATTATAAGGAAATAAATAATAACTTTATTATTGCCTCTAGGGCATATTTCCTTCAGTCTCCCACTTGCACTAGAGTCAATAATCTAGATTACACTGTAATGAATCTAACACCCATGGAGCTTTGGTGCTGATCATGTTTTGCTCGTGGAAGAGGCTTAGTCAACGGGTCTGCAACATTCAGATCCGTATGTATCTTGCAAATCTCTATGTCTCCCACTTGGACTAGATCCCGGATGGAGTTGAAGCGTCTCTTGATGTGTTTGGTCCTTTTTGTGAAATCTGGATTCCTTTGCCAAGGCAATTGCACCAGTATTGTCACAAAAGATTTTCATTGGACCCGATGCACTAGGTATGACACCTAGATCGGATATGAACTCCTTCATCCAGACTCCTTCATTTGCTGCTTCCGAAGCAGCTATGTATTCCGCTTCACATGTAGATCCCGCTACGACGCTTTGTTTAGAACTGCACCAACTGACAGCTCCACCGTTTAATGTAAACACGTATCCGGTTTGCGATTTAGAATCGTCCGGATCAGTGTCAAAGCTTGCATCAACGTAACCTTTTACGATGAGCTCTTTGTCACTTCCATATACGAGAAACATATCCTTAGTCCTTTTCAGGTATTTCAGGATGTTCTTGACCGCTGTCCAGTGATCCATTCCTGGATTACTTTGGTACCTCCCTGCTAAACTTATAGCAAGGCACACATCAGGTCTGGTACACAGCATTGCATACATGATAGAGCCTATGGCTGATGCATAGGGAACATCTTTCATATTCTCTCTATCTTCTGCAGTGGTCGGGCATTGAGTCTTACTCAATTTCACACTTTGTAACACAGGCAAGAACCCTTTCTTCGCTTGATCCATTTTGAACTTCTTCAAAATTTTGTCAAGGTATGTGCTTTGTGAAAGTCCAATTAAGCGTCTTGATCTATCTCTATAGATCTTAATGCCTAATATGTAAGCAGCTTCACCGAGGTCTTTCATTGAAAAACTTTTATTCAAGTATCCCTTTATGCTATCCAGAAATTCTATATCATTTCCAATCAGTAATATGTCATCCACATATAATATCAGAAATGCTACAGAGCTCCCACTCACTTTCTTGTAAATACAGGCTTCTCCGAAAGTCTGTATAAAACCAAATGCTTTGATCACACTATCAAAACGTTTATTCCAACTCCGAGAGGCTTGCACCAGTCCATAAATGGATCGCTGGAGCTTGCACACTTTGTTAGCTCCCTTTGGATCGACAAAACCTTCTGGTTGCATCATATACAACTCTTCTTTCAGAAATCCATTCAGGAATGCAGTTTTGACATCCATTTGCCAAATTTCATAATCATAAAATGCGGCAATTGCTAACATGATTCGGACGGACTTAAGCATCGCTACGGGTGAGAAGGTCTCATCGTAGTCAATTCCTTGAACTTGCCGAAAACCTTTTGCGACAAGTCGAGCTTTGTAGACAGTAACATTACCATCAGCGTCAGTCTTCTTCTTAAAAATCCATTTATTCTCAATTGCTTGCCGATCATCGGGCAAGTCAACCAAAGTCCATACTTTGTTCTCATACATGGATCCCATCTCAGATTTCATGGCTTCAAGCCACTTTACGGAATCTGGGCTCACCATCGCTTCTTCATAGTTCGTAGGTTCATCATGATCTAGTAGCATGACCTCCAGAACAGGATTACCGTACCACTCTGGTGCGGATCTTACTCTGGTTGATCTACGCGGTTCAGTAGTATCTTGATCTGAAGTTTCATGATCATTATCATTGGCTTCCTCACTAACTGGTGTAGGTGTCACTGAAACAGTTTTCTGTGATGAACTATTTTCCAGTAAGGGAGCAGGTACAGTTACCTCGTCAAGTTCTACTTTCCTCCCACTCACTTCTTTCGAGAGAAACTCCTTCTCTAGAAATGATCCATTCTTAGCAACGAATGTTTTGCCTTCGGATCTGTGATAGAAGGTGTACCCAACAGTTTCCTTTGGGTATCCTATGAAGACACATTTCTCCGATTTGGGTTCGAGCTTATCAGGTTGAAGCTTTTTCACATAAGCATCGCAGCCCCAAACTTTAAGAAACGACAACTTTGGTTTCTTGCCAAACCACAGTTCATAAGGCGTCGTCTCAACGGATTTTGATGGTGCCCTATTTAACGTGAATGCGGCCGTCTCTAAAGCATATCCCCAAAATGATAGCGGTAAATCAGTAAGAGACATCATAGATCGCACCATATCTAGTAAAGTACGATTACGACGTTCGGACACACCATTACGCTGTGGTGTTCCGGGTGGCGTGAGTTGCGAAACTATTCCACACTTTTTCAAATGTACACCAAACTCGTAACTCAAATATTCTCCTCCACGATCAGATCGTAGAAACTTTATTTTCTTGTTACGATGATTTTCAACTTCACTCTGAAATTCTTTGAACTTTTCAAATGTTTCAGACTTATGTTTCATTAAGTAAATATACCCATATCTGCTTAAATCATCTGTGAAGGTGAGAAAATAACGATATCCGCCACGAGCCTCAATATTCATCGGGCCACATACATCGGTATGTATGATTTCCAACAAATCTGTTGCTCTCTCCATAGTACCGGAGAACGGTGTTTTAGTCATCTTGCCCATGAGGCACGGTTCGCAAGTACCAAGTGATTCATAATCAAGTGGTTCCAAAAGTCCATCGGTATGGAGTTTCTTCATGCGCTTTATACCGATATGACCTAAACGACAGTGCCACAAAAAAGTTGCACTTTTCATTATCAACTCTGCATCTTTTGGCTTCAACATTATGAATATGTGTATTACTACTATCGAGATTCAATAAAAATAGACCACTCTTCAAGGGTGCATGACCATAAAAGATATTACTCATATAAATAGAACAACCATTATTCTCTGATTTAAATGAATAACCGTCTCGCATTAAACAAGATCCAGATATAATGTTCATGCTCAACGCTGGCACCAAATAACAATTACTTAGGTCTAATATTAATCCCGAAGGTAGATGTAGAGGTAGCGTGCCGACTGCGATCACATCGACTTTGGAACCGTTTCCCACGCGCATCGTCACCTCGTCCTTTGCCAGTGCCCGCTTATTCTGTAGTCCCTGTTTCGAGTTGCAAATATTAGCAACAGAACCAGTATCAAATACCCAGGTGCTACTGCGAGCTCTAGTAAGGTACACATCAATAACATGTATATCACATATACCTTTGTTCACCTTGCCATCCTTCTTATCCGCCAAATACTTGGGGCAGTTCCGCTTCCAGTGACCAGTCTGCTTGTAGTAGAAGCACTCAGTTCCAGGCTTAGGTCCAGACTTAGGTTTCTTCTCTTGAGCAGCAACTTGCTTGCCGTTCTTCTTGAAGTTCCCCTTTTTCTTCCCTTTGCCCTTTTTCTTGAAACTAGTGGTCTTGTTAACCATCAACACTTGATGCTTCTTCTTGATTTCTACCTCCGCAGCTTTCAGCATTGCGAAGAGCTCGGGAATAGTCTTGTTCATCCCTTGCATATTATAGTTCATTACGAAGCTCTTGTAGCTTGGTGGCAGTGATTGGAGAATTCTGTCGATGACGCAATCATCCGGAAGATTAACTCCCAATTGAATCAAGTGATTATTATACCCAGACATTTTGAGTATATGCTCACTGACAGAACTGTTCTCCTCCATCTTGCAGCTATAGAATTTATTGGAGACTTCATATCTCTCAATCCGGGCATTTGCTTGAAATATTAACTTCAACTCCTGAAACATCTCATATGCTCCATGACGTTCAAAACGTCGTTGAAGTCCCGATTCTAAGCCGTAAAGCATGGCACACTGAACTATCGAGTAGTCATCAGCTTTGCTCTGCCAGACGTTCATAACATCTGGCGTTGCTCCAGCAGCAGGCCTGGCACCCAGCGGTGCTTCCAGGACGTAATTCTTCTGTGCAGCAATGAGGATAATCCTCAAGTTACGGACCCAGTCCGTGTAATTGCTACCATCATCTTTCAACTTTGCTTTCTCAAGGAACGCATTAAAATTCAACGGAACAACAGCACGAGCCATCTATCTACAATCAACATAAACAAGCAAGATACTATCAGGTACTAAGTTCATGATAATATTTAAGTTCAATTAATCATATTATTTAAGAACTCCCACTTAGATAGACATCCCTCTAATCCTCTAAGTGATTACGTGATCCAAATCAACTAAACCATAACCGATCATCACGTGAGATGGAGTAGTTTTCAATGGTGAACATCGTTATGTTGATCATATCTACTATATGATTCACGCTCGACCTTTCGGTCTCCGTGTTCCGAGGCCATATCTGCATATGCTAGGCTCGTCAAGTTTAACCTGAGTATTCTGCGTGTGCAAAAAATGGCTTGCACCCGTTGTAGATGGACGTAGAGCTTATCACACCCGATCATCACGTGGTGTCTGGGCACGACGAACTTTGGCAACGGTGCATACTCAGGGAGAACACTTCTTGATAATTTAATGAGAGATCATCTTATAATGCTACCGTCAATCAAAGCAAGATAAGATGCATAAAAAGATAAACATCACATGCAATCAATATAAGTGATATGATATGGCCATCATCATCTCGTGCTTGTGATCTCCATCTCCGAAGCACCGTCATGATCACCATCGTCACCGGCGCGACACCTTGATCTCCATCGTAGCATCGTTGTCGTCTCGCCAATCTTATGCTTTCACGACTATCACTACCGTTTAGTAATAAAGTTAAGCATTACATCGCGATTGCATTGCATACAATAAAGCGACAACCATATGGCTCCTGCCAGTTGCCGATAACTTAGTTACAAAACATGATCATCTCATACAATAAAATTCAGCATCATGCCTTGACCATATCACATCACAACATGCCCTGCAAAAACAAGTTAGACGTCCTCTACTTTGTTGTTGCATTTTTTACGTGGCTGCTACGGGCTTAAGTAAGAACCAATCTCACCTACGCATCAAAACCACAACGATAGTTTGTCAAATAGACTCCGTTTTAACCTTCGCAAGGACCGGGCGTAGCCATACTTGGTTCAACTAAAGTTGGAGAGACAGTCGCCCGCAAGCCATCTCTGTGCAAAGCACGTCGAGGGAACCGGTCTCGCGTAAGCGTACGCGTAAGGTTGGTCTGGGTCGTCTCGTCCAACAATACCGCCGAACCAAAATATGACATGCTGGTAGGCAGTATGACTTGTATCGTCCACAACTCACTTGTGTTCTACTCGTGCAAATAACATCAACATCAATAACCTAGGCTCTGATACCACTGTTGGGTTACGTAGTAATTTCAAAAAATTTCCTACGCACACGCAAGATCATGTGATGCATAGCAACGAGGGGAGAGTATTGTGTACGTACCCAACGCAGACCGGCTGCGGAAGCGATGACACGACGTAGAGGAAGTAGTCGTACGTCTTCTCGATCCAACCGATCAAGCACCGAAACTACGGTACCTCCGAGTTCGAGCACACGTTCCGCTCGATGACGATCCCCGGACTCCGATCCAGCAAAGTGTCGGGGAAGAGTTTCGTCAGCACGATGGCGTGGTGACGATCTTGATGAACTACAGCAGCAGGGCTTCGCCTAAACTCCGCTACAGTATTATCGAGGAATATGGTGGCAGGGGGCACCGCACACGGCTAAGGAATTGATCACGTGGATCAACTTGTGTCAACTTGTGTGTTTAGAGGTGCCCCTGCCTCCGTATATAAAGGAGGAGAGGAGGGGAGGCTGGCCGGCCAAGGGGGGGAGGCGCAGGAGAGTCCTACTCCCTCTGGGAGTAGGATTCCCCCTCCAATCCTAGTCCAACTAGGATTCCTCGGAGGGGAAAAGAGGAGGAGGGGGCCGGCCACCTCTCCTAGTCCTAATAGGACTAGGGGAAGGGGGTGGCGCGCAGCCCATCTAGGGCAGCCCCTTCTCTTTTCCACTAAGGCCCACTATGGCCCAAATAGCTCCCGGGGGGTTCCTGTAACCCTCTCGGTATTCCGGTAAAATCCCGATTTCACCCGGAACACTTCCGATATCCAAATATAGGCTTCCAATATATCAATCTTTACGTCTCGACCATTTCGAGACTCCTCGTCATGTCCGTGATCACATCAGGGACTCCGAACAACCTTCGGTACATCAAAATGCATAAACTCATAATATAACTGTCATCGTAACCTTAAGCGTGCGGACCCTACGGGTTCGAGAACAATGTAGACATGACCGAGACACGTCTCCGGTCAATAACCAATAGCGGGACCTGGATGCCCATATTGGCTCCTACATATTCTACGAAGATCTTTATCGGTCAGACCGCATAACAACATACGTTGTTCCCTTTGTCATCGGTATGTTACTTGCCCGAGATTCGATCGTCGGTATCCAATACCTAGTTCAATCTCGTTACCGGCAAGTCTCTTTACTCGTTCCGTAATACATCATCTCACAACTAACATATTAGTTGTAATGCTTGCAAGGCTTATGTGATGTGTATTACCGAGAGGGCCCAGAGATACCTCTCCGACAATCGGAGTGACAAATCCTAATCTCGAAATACGCCAACCCAACATCGACCATTGGAGACACCTGTAGTTCTCCTTTATAATCACCCAGTTACGTTGTGACGTTTGGTAGTACCCAAAGTGTTCCTCCGGTAAACGGGAGTTGCATAATCTCATAGTCATAGGAACATGTATAAGTCATGAAGAAAGCAATAGCAACATACTAAACGATCGGGTGCTAAGCTAATGGAATGGGTCATGTCAATCAGATCATTCTACTAATGATGTGACCTCGTTAATCAAATAACAACTCATTGTTCATGGTTAGGAAACATAACCATCTTTGATTAACGAGCTAGTCAAGTAGAGGCATACTAGTGACACTCTGTTTGTCTATGTATTCACACATGTATTATGTTTCCGGTAAATACAATTCTAGCATGAATAATAAACATTTATCATGATTATAAGGAAATAAATAATAACTTTATTATTGCCTCTAGGGAATATTTCCTTCATTTGAGAACCAAGGTATCAATCCAGTAGGAGGCCACACGCAAGTCCCTCGTACCTACACAAACAAATAAGAACCTCGCAACCAACGTGATAAAGGGGTTGCCAATCCCTTCACGGTCACTTGCAAAAGTGAGATCTGCTAGAGATGATAAGATAATATTTTTGGTATTTTTATAATAAAGATTAAAAGTAAAGATTGCAAAATAAATGGTGCCAGAAATAACTTGTTAACGGGAGATTAATATAGTGGAGAATAGGCCCGGGGGCCATAGGTTTCACTAGTGGCTTCTCTCAAGATAGCATAAGTATTACGGTGGGTGAACAAATTACTGTCGAGCAATTGATAGAAAAGCGAATAATTATGAGAATATCTAGGCATGATCATGTATATAGGCATCACGTCCGTGACAAGTAGACCGACTCCTGCCTGCATCTACTACTATTACTCCACACATCGGCCGCTATCTAGCATGCATCTAGAGTATTAAGTTCATAAGAACAGAGTAACGCCTTAGGTAAGATGACATGATGTAGAGGGATAAACTCAAGCAATATGATATAAACCTCATCTTTTTATCCTTGATGGCAACAATACAATACGTGTCATTTCCCTTTCTGTCACTGGGATTGAGCAACACAAGATTGAACCCAAAGCTAAGCACTTCTCCCATTGCAAGAAAGATCAATCTAGTAGGCCAAACCAAACTGATAATTCGAAGAGACTTGCAAAGATAACAAATCATACATAAAAGAATTCAGAGAAGAATCAAATATTGTTCATAGATAATCTTGATCATAAACCCACAATTCATCGGATCTCGACAAACACACCGCAAAAAGAGTTACATCAAATAGATCTCCAAGAAGATCGAGGAGAACTTTGTATTGAGATCCAAAGAGAGAGAAGAAGCCATCTAGCTAATAACTATGGACCCGAAGGTCTGAAGTAAACTACTCACACATCATCAGAGGGGCCATGGAGTTGATGTAGAGGCCCTCCGTGATCGATGCCCCCTCCGACGAAGCTCCGGAAAAGGCCCCAAGATGGGATCTCTTGGGTACAGAAGGTTGCGGCGGTGGAAATAGGGTTTCGTGGTGCTCCTGGATGTTTTCGGGGTATATGAGTATATATAGGAGGAAGAAGTAGGTCGGTGGAGCAACAAGGGGGGAGGGCGCGCCCGGGGGGTAGGCGCGCCCCCTGCCTCGTGGCCACCTCGTTGGTTGCTTGACGTCTACTCCAAGTCCTCTGGATCACGTTTATTCCAAAAATCATGCTCTCGAAGGTTTCATTCTGTTTGGACTCCGTTTGATATTCCTTTTCTGCGAAACACTAAAATAGGCGAAAAAACAACAATTTGCACCGGGCCTCGGGTTAATAGGTTAGTCCCGAAAAAAATATAAAAGTGTATAATAAAGCCCATTAAACATCCAAAACAGAATATATAATAGCATGGAACAATCAAAAATTATAGATATGTTGGAGACGTATCAAGGGACACAAGAGACTCTTTGTTATTTGGTTGCAGGGTTGTTTGAGAGAGACCATCTTCATCCTACGCCTCCCACGGATTGAAAAATCTTAGGTCATCCACTTGAGGGAAATTTCCTACTCTCCTACAAAACTCCATTCTTGGAGGTCCAACACGAGTCTACAAGAAGAAGGTTGTGTGGCAGACATCATCGGGTAGCTCGGGCGTCCCCTTTGTCTTTGACCGTGACGGTGCACCGATCTGGAGATGGGGATCTGGACTCGTCGTCCCTCTTGTGGAGACCTCATGGTGGCATGGGGAGCTACCGAGCAAATGCTCTATTCTTTGTCGTCGACAACCACGACGTTCGTGGGCGCCGTTATCTTATTGAAGAGGTCGTCGATGTGCTCTCCGTGCTTGGGTTCCGGATGAAAACCTTTGTCCGGTGTGGACTCGACATCAGCGACGTCCGGTGTCATTCCCCCTCTTGCGGGCGTTGTCGTGGAGCCTAGGTGTACTATAGTGTAGTGTGGCGGTGTTTTCAGGTCTTCCTGTGTTATCCAATTATCCTGGGATCGACTTTGTAAGAGAGTGACCTTACTATCTTGTATCGTTCGGTCGTATACTTTGTGTGGTTGGTGCTTTATATAAAGCGGGACGAAAGCCTGTTTCGAGAGGGCCATGAGCCTATATGGCCTAGTTTCACACTCTTCATCATTGCGGTGGACCCTATCATCTCGGTGGGCAAGGCTTTAGGACATCACCTTCTAGAGGGCTCTCTCCTCACAGGAGGCTGATCTATGAGACTTGCAGTTAGCAGAATTGGCTAATGTAACGTTGATAGACAAAGTTGACTCTATCTCCTTTGGCGAGGTGCCCTACCACTCAAAATCAACATATTTCTATGACAGCTCTTACGAAACCATCTTCCTACACCGATGCACATTGCTAACTTCAACGGGTTGTTTGATGGCATTTGTGCTTTACATGGCCAAATGGAGAACACCAACCTCATTTTTTTTTCATTTTTGGTTAGCTGAATTTGTATGGATTTCTGTACTGAAGGCATGTGATTGGGCTCTGATTGGACCCCCTCACAATCAGCTTCCAAACTTGTGGTCTTTATTCTCTGTGCAAAGAGTTGTTTGGCGTTGCTTTGTCGCCCTAGTGTGAGCTTCATGGATTATACACAATGAACGGACGCGACTGTTCAAATCATGATTGGGTGAAAAATAAAATAAAATAAATAATAGGAAAAACATTTTGGATCATTGATTTTATCTTTTTTGCCACATTTTCTGCAAATGTCATCCGGTGATGAAATTATGCAAATAGTGAAAACATTTGTCAATGTTCGACACAAGTAAATCTAGAATATTAAAAAAATATCTATTTTTTGGTTTTACTGTTCACCCAAGCTCACATGAGCTTAGGATAAAAACAACAATTGCGTGCAGTAAACTTGCTATTGAAAAAGTTCTTGTTTTCAATCCAGCCAACTGCATTTTCAATTGTGTTTTTCCCCTCCAGCTATGGGCGCCTTCAGGAGATGAAGGACATGGCTGGTCCGACCAAAGCGTTGTACAACCTTAAACATATCCATGCCATCAACGGGAAGTCGCCTCCCATGAATGGTGTCCCGCATAGTGTCATTTTTTTTTATAAAAACATACTCTATCTCTTTATCCGATACTTTTTAGCTGTTGGGAGCGCGCCCCTATGTCGTGTGTAGTTTTTATTTTGAGTGAGGGCCATCATGGCGACTCTTGTGTGTAGTTTTGGTTTTTCATCACTTTCTAACTTGCTAGCCTTACTTTTCGTTTTGTTAATTTAAAGGCGGAGGTTGCTTGCGCTTCTTTAAACTTTTTAAGTTGCACGTCAAATGAAGTTCACCACAATTGTAAGCAAAATATCTACACATCGAGCAAAATTGAATAACTTTGAAAACCAAATTAGTTCCGAAAGGAATCAAATTGCTCCTCTGTTTCCAGTTCTAAGATGTTTTAAATATTTTAGTATAGACTACATATGAATTGAAATAAGTGAATAAATATATAAAACATGTCTATATACATCTGATTCTGAAAAAATTTAAACATGTTAATTAGTTAAATCAGATTTGTCTAGGTACACATGTGTGTATCTTGACATGATAGTTGTCTCGAATTTTTTAGATACGAATGCACCTAACATTAAAACGTGTCCAGATACATCCGTACCTAGACAAGTCTGAGTCAACTAATTATATGGCATGGAATCACATTTTGCTGGCGCCATTAGTTTGCTCAACACCCGAAATTAGTTTCCAAAAACTGAAGAACGTTAAATTGGCCAGTAGCTAATTGCAAATCGCATAATTAGCGTTAACCATTTTCAGTTTTTGAAAACTGCCCACGAGAGGTGCGCACGGGCCAGCATGCTCGTCCAACGACCGCCACGCGTCTTGAGACCGGCTAGGTGGGCACGAGTCGCTGTCGTCGGGTCTTCCACCACCACCATCCGATGCCATCCAACGGCCCATGCCCGCCCCACTCCCCCGACTTCTATATAACCAGAGCCCACGGTCCGGGTCCGACCCCCCCTACGCCGTGCTGTGCTCGAGTGTCAACGTCATCGCCTAGCCTCCCGCCGCCGTCGCCGACGCCGCCGCCGCCACAAGCGAACAAGGTGAGGCGCCCTCCCCTGCCGCCCTTCTTCTTCTTCCTCTTCTTCATTAAGCTTAAGCTCGTTCCGATCTAGTAGGCGGCTTCATTTTGCTTCCGTTGCTATGTTGGTTCCGATCTGGTACGCGCGTTTGTTGTGCCTGCCGCTTAGGGCTTTAGAAACGGCCCTCCTCTTGATCCGTCGCCCCGGTACTTCGCGGTGAAATTTGCGCTTATTTACTTGACAACTTGTTGTCTAGAGGAAGTGTCGCCCAGGTTCGCAGTGATGAGCTAGATCCTCTCGATTGGGGATTTCGTGACCCTTTTGCCTCTCTGAAATCCTTGGGAGATTGGGTGTACTGCGGCCATTATTCATCCTGTGAACCAGTCGAGGGATTAGCGTTAGTAGTGATGAGTAGGGCTGGTTCTGTACGCAGAGATTAATAGTGCCCTGTCCTTTGATCTGGGATTTAGTGCTGAACAATGGATTGCGAGCAGTAGTTTGGTCACAGTGCATTTTTTTATAGTAATTCACAGTGCAATTTGGATTGGTGCCTTTATGCTGCGAAATAGTGGCTGTGATTTAGTGCTGGACAGTGGATGAACTGTTTGGTCACATTGCAATTGGATAGGTACCTTGTGCGGCGAATAATAGTGGATTATGTTGTTCTTAGAACCTTGTTCTGGGAAGAATAGAATTTATACTGCTGTGTCCCGAGATGCTGATTCGCAGGTTACAGCCCTGCGGAGTTGAGTGCAATGGGTGATTCTTTTATTCGTTGATTCTTGTCCTGTTTGTGCAACTTGATTATTTTAGGATGCTTTGATTAGGATCTTGTATGTGTATTTCTTGTCCCTACTGCTGCCAACTTTTTACAATAGGGAGCAGAACGACTTGTGCACATTCACGCAACTGCTAACACTCATGAGCAGTTCACTAGATGACGATCATGATTGTAATGAGTTTAAGAAAATAAAATTGTTTGGATGTATGTCAGATCTGGCAATTTAAATCTAAGTTTCTAACCTCTAGAGTGTTTCCTTTTTTTGTTCTTATGGCACAATTTATGTTCTGAGACACTGATCACCTTTGACAGAGAGTTAAGAAGATGGCTGAAGTTGAAACCTTCCTCTTCACATCCGAGTCTGTCAACGAGGGGCACCCTGACAAGCTCTGCGACCAGATATCTGATGCTGTGCTAGATGCATGCCTGGCTGAAGACCCTGACAGCAAGGTTGCTTGTGAGACATGCACCAAGACCAACATGGTCATGGTTTTCGGTGAGATCACTACCAAGGCCAATGTTGACTATGAGAAGATTGTGAGGGATACTTGCCGTGGCATCGGTTTTGTGTCCAATGATGTAGGGCTTGATGCTGACCACTGCAAGGTACTTGTCAACATTGAGCAGCAGTCCCCTGACATCGCGCAGGGTGTCCATGGTCACTTTACCAAGCGGCCTGAGGAGATTGGCGCTGGTGACCAGGGCCATATGTTTGGATATGCAACTGATGAGACCCCTGAGTTCATGCCCCTCAGCCATGTTCTTGCTACCAAGCTTGGTGCTCGTCTCACTGAGGTTCGCAAGAACGCGACCTGCCCGTGGTTGAGGCCTGATGGCAAGACCCAGGTGACTGTGGAGTATCACAATGACAATGGTGCTATGGTCCCTATACGTGTCCACACTGTGCTCATCTCCACCCAGCATGATGAGACAGTGACCAATGATGAGATTGCTGCTGATCTGAAGGAGCATGTGATTAAGCCTGTCATCCCAGAGCAGTACCTTGATGAGAATACCATCTTCCATCTCAACCCATCTGGCCGCTTTGTCATTGGTGGACCTCACGGCGATGCTGGTCTCACTGGCAGGAAGATCATCATTGACACCTATGGTGGCTGGGGAGCTCATGGTGGAGGTGCTTTCTCTGGCAAGGACCCGACCAAGGTTGACCGCAGTGGTGCATATGTTGCAAGGCAGGCGGCGAAGAGCATTGTCGCCAGTGGCATCGCCCGCCGCTGCATCGTCCAGGTGTCTTATGCTATTGGCGTGCCTGAACCACTCTCAGTGTTTGTTGACACATACGGCACGGGCAAGATCCCTGACAAGGAGATCCTCGAGATTGTCAAGGAGAACTTTGACTTCAGGCCAGGCATGATCATCATCAACCTTGACCTCAAGAGGGGCGGGAAGGGGCGCTACCTCAAGACGGCGGCATACGGTCACTTCGGCAGGGAGGGCGCAGACTTCACCTGGGAGGTGGTGAAGCCCCTCAAGTGGGAGAAGCCTTCTGCCTGAGCAAACACTTAGCGAAGTCTCTGAATAAACTTAGTTTTACCTATCACAGCAAGTAATATCTCTATTCACTGCTCCAGTGCTGCAATGGTGCAAGTTTTATTTTTCAGTGTCTGTGTTTAGAGGTGCTTGTATTGTCGGTGTGCTACTTGTGTTCTTATCTGCTCATGTCATGGTAATGGTGGCGACAAGATTGAAACTGTTAAAGAAATATGACTTACCTCTCTTTGCTAGCCATCTTCTGTTGGAACAACTCTATTCAGCATGATTGCGATTTCTTTTCCTTCCGCAGTAGAGAGCATCCACATAAAAAACGCTCTCATATGAGACGGAGGGAGTAACATTTTGCTAAGAAAACGTAGCACCCTCTGCGAAGGCTAAGCTAAATAAAACACATGTTTTTCTTACGTAGATGTTACTCCCTCCGAGCGTAGTACTACTACTCCCTCCGTTCCATAAATAAAGAACGTTTTTGACACTAATATAGTGTTTAAAATGTTCTTATATTTTAAAACAGAGGGAGTAGATTTTAGTCTCTATGAATGAATACCTTCAGACACATTAAATGCCACGCATTGAATCCTAAAGCGTTCGTACTACTTTGAGACTAGCCATAATGAGGGTAATATATACTAGTAACATACACGTATACCTTCATAGTGGGTAGTGACTTAAATGTGATAACATGCAAAGATTCATTTATTAGGTTATAGACTTATATTGCATTGGGACATGTGATGTTACAGTAACTAGTCAAGTTACTACAACTACCTCTCTCCTCATTAACTCATTGCCACATAAGCAAATTTGTTGAGTTGAATTCGATGTTACTGCTGAAGTTACTCCCACTGTGGCTAGTTTGAGTGAATTATGAGCTGGCGGCGTTACTTAGGATGAAGGCTACCCGTAATAAAAATATCATAAGACTAGCCACAATGGGTAGTAACATAGAATAGTAATATGCTCATGTTATTACTCTATGTTAACCTTTATAGTAAGGAGTAACATATGTGCGATAACATGCAACACTTCATTTATTAGGTTATAGACTCATCTTGCCTTCATATGTGTGATGTTACTCATACTAGTAGTAACTAGCTATGTTACCATATGCCTCTCTTTCTTTATTTTGCCACATCATCTATTTTATCTAGATATGTGTGATGTTACTATCTGTGTTACTTCTACCGTGGGTAGTCTAAGTAGTATCATGCATGCCAACTAAGTAATGTTGATGAGGTGACATAGAATTAAATAAAGAAAGAAATGGTTGAATATCATATCATGATACTGTATCTTATTAAATGATATGCTATTTTGTGTCATGTATGGTAATAAATATACTTATTTATGATACCAACATATAGCATTACGGATGTAGTATCATATGCATGATACTAGTACATGATACTCTCTATTACAACCAGCCTAATTTGAACGAACACATTTTCATATGGCGTTTTTTGGTTTTAGAGCATTTTCATATTTGTTTTTGGTTGCCTACCTTTGGTGAGCATAACAATTTTCAACATGGTAATTATTATTTTAAAACATGACAATTCTTATACAACAACTTGATAATTTAATCTGTTTCGGATAGTAATTCTAGAGCGTTAGTTGGGAATGATCGGAAACGTTCTTGTTTCTAGCTGATGGAGTGATCGTTGGCTTTAGGCGTCAGATATATATTGGCGTTCTTATTTTAATCTGGCTGGTGTTGTTGCAGTCGGTCCGTCTCATTTCTGATGGCCTCTAGTGGCCTTAGGGTTTATGAGGTGTGGAGGATCCCGACCTTTGCTGGTGGAATGACTCTGTTTTTAGATTGTTCTTTGAACTTTGTTAGGGCTTATATTCTGCTCAGGAAGGCGAGACGGCGGCGGTTCACTAAAGATGAATAAGGTCCTTCCCGCCTAGCCCCCGTCCTGATCGGTGGGTGTGTGGAGGTGTGTCTCCGACGGATCTATGTTTGGTGGATCTGCTTGAATTTGGTTGTCGTTCGTCTACTTTCGTGTGTTTTCAGATTGGATCCTTCCGATCTACACTACTCTTCTTTAGTGATGTTGTTGTTGCGGTGCGCTGGTCCTACGAGGACTTAGCACGACGACTTCTTGACTGTCTAAGTTTTGCTCGGCTCCGACGAAGGAGGGGCGGTGACGACGGCGCGCCTTCGGCTCACTTCAATGCTTATAGTTGTCGCTAGATGGTCTACGAATCTGGATATAACTTTTTTTTTATTTTCGGTGTTCGCTGTACTATCATAATAAAAAAAATAGATAGATTAATAGTTTTCTTGAAAAAAACCTGGCTGATGCTACACCTGCCATCACATCGCTTAGCAACAATAATCGTTCTACTCCCTCTATTTCTAAATAAGATCATATTAACTACATACAAAGTGAAATAAATAAATCTACATCTTAAATATGTTTATATTAATTTATATTAAAATCTGCTTAAATTTAGAAACCGAGGAAGTAGCATTTTAGCGTCGAGGGATGCGGATGCTCTTGTCATTTACTAGACTGGCCAGCGTCGTAGTGTGCTTTTCATATTACTGGTAGTTTGTTTGGTTTGGAGTCAATAGTGTCACCACAGATTTTCGTAAAGAAAAAAGAAAGTGTCACCACAGAAACCGATGGTGATTTGATACGCGAAGTGAGAATTTGGTTGCCTATTGTGCTGTTCCACCTAGATCTGCAAATTTTGTTGTGAGCTATAGAAAAAACTTCTAAACCTTTTCTCGATAAAGCTTTTTTTAGGAAGAACTTTCAATCTATTCATCAACAATCAAGGTAGTAAAAAAAGAGAAGTAAACAATTACATTCAGATCCGTAGATCATCTAGCGACGACTATAAGCACTGGAGGGAGACAAAGTCGCGCCGATGTCATTGCACCTCCCTCATCGAAGCCAAGCAAACTTTATTGTAGTGGACAGTTGGGAAGTCGTTGTGCTAACCCCTATAGAACTAGCGCACCAGAACAACAACCGCCACCGACGGAGAGAAGCGTAGATTGAAAGTATCCAACATGTAGACACACGAACGTGGACGGACGAAAATTGGGTCCACCGAAGTCAAACACCAACAGAATCCGTCGAGACCCGCCAGAGACAAACATTCACACGCCCTCCGACAATGCTAGAAGCATCGCCACGACGGGGGCTAGGCGGGAGAACCTTATGCCATCTTTAGAGAGCCGCCGCCGCCTCGCCTCTCTAAGTAGGACACAAACCCTAAAAAACTCAAGAAGACATCCAAAAACGGAGCCCTTCCATCGACAAGGGCTAGGATCCACTGCGTCTCCATGGCCCTAAGGCCACAGGAGGTGAGGCAGACTGACGTCGCCGCCGGCAGGAGGCACAAGAAACCCTAGCGCTGGGTGTCCCTAGTGAAGGAAATATGCCCTAGAGGCAATAATAAAGTTGTTATTTATATTTCCTTATATCATGATAAATGTTTATTATTCATACTAGAATTGTATTAACCGGAAACTTAGTACATGTGTGAACACATAGACAAACAGAGTGTCCCTACTATGCCTCTACTTGACTAGCTCGTTAATCAAAGATGGTTAAGTTTCCTAGCCATGGACATGTGTTGCCATTTGATGAACGGGATCACATCATTAGGGAATGATGTGATGGACTAGACCCATCCGTTAGCTTAGCACTATGATCGTTTAGTTTATTGCTATTGCTTTCTTCATGCTTATACATGTTCTTTAGACTATGAGATTATGCAACTCCCGAATACCGGAGAAACAGCTTGTGTGCTATCAAATGACACAACATAACTGGGTGATTATAAAGATACTCTACAGGTGTCTCCGATGGTGTTCGTTGAGTTGGCATAGATCGAGATTAGGATTTGTCACTCCGTGTATCGGAGAGGTATCTCTAGGCCTCTCGGTAATGCACATCACTGTGAGCCTTGCAAGCAATGTGACTAATGAGTTAGTCACGGTATGAAGCATTACGGAACGAGTAAAGAGACTTGCCGGTGACGAGATTGAACTAGGTATGATGATACCGACGATCGAATCTCGGGCAAGTAACATACCGATGACAAAGGGAACAACATATGTTGTTATGCGGTTTGATCGATAAAGATCTTCGTAGAATATGTAGGAACCAATATGAGCATCCAGGTTCCGCTATTGGTTATTGACCGGAGATGAGTCTCGGCCATGTTTACATAGTTCTCGAACCCGTAGGGTTCGCACGCTTAACGTTCGATGACGATATGTATTGTGAGTTATGTGATTTGATGTACCAAAGGTTGTTCGGATTCCCGGATGTGATCACGGACATGACGAGGAGTCTCGAAATGGTCGAGACATAAGGATTGATATATTGGACCATGTTATTCGGACACCGGAAGTGTTCCGGATAGTTTCGGATAAAACCGGAGTGCTAGAGGGTTACCGGAACCCCCCGAGAAGTTATGGACCTTAGGCCTTAGGGGAGAGAGAGGGCCACAGCCAGGAGGTGGCGTGCGCCCCCAAGGGGAGTCCGAATAGGACAAGGGGAGGGGGGGGGGGGGCGCGGCCCCTCTTTCCCTCTCCCTCTCCCTCTCCTTCCTTCTTCTCCTAGTTGGACAAGGAAAGGGGGGAACCTACTCCTACTTGGAGCAGGATTCCCCCCCTTGGGCGCGTCCCTTGTGGCTGGCCGGCCCCCTCCTCCTCTCCTTTATATACGGGGGAGGGGGACACCCCATAGACACACAAGTTGATCTTTAGCTGTGTGCGGTGCCCTCCTCCGTAGTTTTACACCTCGGTCATATTGTCGTAGTGTTTAGGTGAAGCCCTGCGTCGGTAACTTCATCATCACCGTAAACACGTCGTCGTGCTGACGGAACTCACCATCGGCCTCAGCTGGATCAAGAGTACGAGGGACGTCATCGAGCTGAACGTGTGCAGATCGCGGAGGTGCCGTGCGTTCGGTACTTGATCGGTTGGATCGCGAAGACGTTCGACTACATCAACCGCGTACTAAACGCTTCCGCTTTCGGTCTATGAGGGTACATAGACACACTCCCCCTCTCGTTGCTACGCATCTCGTAGATAGATCTTGCGTGATCATGGGATTTTTTTTGAAATACTGCGTTGCCAACAGTGGTATCAGAGTCAGGTCTATGCCTAGATGTTATATGCACGAGTAGAACACGAAGAGTTGTGGGCAATAGTAGTCATACTGCTTACCAGCATGGCATACTTTGATTCGGCGGTATTGTTGGATGAAGCGGCCCAGACCGACATTACATGATCATGTTCATGAGACTGGTTCTACCGATGTGCTTCACACAGGTGGCTAGTGGGTGTCTGTTTCTTCATCTTTAGTTGAATCGAGTGTGACTACGCCTGATCCTTGTTGAAGGTTAAAACATCACACTTGACGAAAAATCATTGTGGTTTTTGATGCATAGGTAAGAACGGTTCTTGCTAGAAGCCCGTAGCAGCCACGTAGAACTTGCAACAACAAAGTAGAAGACGTCTAACTTGTTTTTGCAGGGCATGTTGTGATGTGATATGGTCAAGACGTGATGAGATATAAATTGTTGTATGAGATGATCATGTTTTGTAGAAGTTATCGGCAACTGGCAGGAGCCTTATGGTTGTCTCTTTATTGCATAAGATGCAAGCGCCATATAATTGCTTTACTTTATTGCTATGCGATAGCTATAGTTGGTGAGACGACCATGTGACGACACGTTGATAGAGATCAAGATGATGGAGATCATGATGTCATGCCGGTGACGATGGAGATCATGATGGTACTTTGGAGATGGAGATCAAAGGCACAAGATGATGATGGCCATATCATGTCACATATTTTGATTGCATGTGATGTTTATCTTTTATGCATCTTATTTTGCTTGATACGACGGTAGCATTATGAGATGATCCCTTACTAAAATTTTGAGGTATAAGTGTTCTCCCTGAGTATGCACCGTTTCTACAGTTCGTCGTGCCGAGACACCACATGATGATCGGGTGTGATAAGCTCTACGTTCACATACAATGGGTGCAAGCCAGTTTTCCACAAGCAGAATACTCATGTTAAACTTAAGGAGCCTAGCATATGCAGATATGGCCTCATAACACTGAGACAGAAAGGTCGAGCATGAATCATATAGTAGATATGATCAACATAGTGATGTTCACCATTGAAAACTTCTCCATCTCACGTGATGATTGGACATGGTTTAGTTGATATGGATCACGTGATCATTTAGATGACCAGAGGGATGTCTATCTAAGTGGGAGTTCTTAAGTAATATGATTAATTGAACTTAAATTTATCATGAACTTAGTCCTGATAGTATTTGCATATCTATGTTGTAGATCAATTGCTTGTGTATATCTTCCCTGTTTTATTTATGATATGTTCCTAGAGAAAACTATCTTGAAAGATGTTAGTAGCAATGATGTGGACTAGCTCCATGATCTGAGAATTATCCTCATTGTTGCACAGAAGAATTATGTCCCTGATGCACCGCTAGGTGACGGACCTATTGCAGGAGCAGATGCATACGTTATGAACATTTGGCAAGCTCGATATGATGATTACTTGATAGTTTAGTGCGCCATGCTTTACGTCTTAGAACCGAGACTTCAAAAATATTTTGAATGCCATGGAGCATATAAGATGTTCCAAAAGCTGAATTTGGTATTTCAGACTCATGCCCGAGTCAAGAGGTATAAGACCTCTGACAAGTACTTTGCCTACAAGATGGAGGAGAATAGCTCAACCAGTGAGCATGTGCTCAGAATATCTGAGTACTACAATCGCTTGAATCAAGTGGGAGTTAATCTTCCAGATAAGATAGTGATTGACAGAGTTCTCTAGTCACTATCACCAAGTTACTGGAACTTCGTGATGAACTATAATATGCAAGGGATGACAAAAACGATTCCCAAGCTTGATACGTCTCCATCGTATCTATAATTTTTGATTGTTCCATGCCAATATTATACAACTTTCATATACTTGTGGCAACTTTTTATACTATTTTTGGGGACTAACATATTGATCCAGTGCCCAGTGCCAGTTCCTGTTTGTTGCATGTTTTTTGTTTCGCAGAAAATCCGTATCAAACGGAATCCAAACTGGATAATAACTTACAGAGATTTTTTTTGGAATATACGTGATTTTAGGGAAGAAGAATCAATGCGAGACGATGCCCGAGGGGGCCACGAGGCAGGGGGGCGCCCCCCAGGGGGTCAGACGCACCCTGGGCCCTCGTGGCCACCCCATAAGGCAGTTGGTGCCCTTCTTTCTCCGCAAGAAAGCAAATATCCGGATAGAAATCATGTTAAAATTTCAACCCAATCGGAGTTACGGATATCCAGGAATATAAGAAATGGTGAAAGGCTAGAATCTGGAACGCAAAAACAGAGAGAGACAGAGAGACCGATCCAATCTCGGAGGGGCTCTCGCCCCTCCCATGCCATGGAAGCCAAGGACCATAGGGGAAACCCTTCTCCCATCTAGGGAGAAGGTCAAGAAAGAAGAAGAAGAAGGGGGCTCTCTCCCCCTCTCTCCCGGTGGCGCCGGAACGCTGCCAGGGCCATCATTGCGACAACGATCTACACCAACACCTCCGTCATCTTCACCAACATCTTCATCACCTTCCCCCATCTATCTACAACGGTCCACTCTCCCGCAACCCATTGTACCTTCTACTTGAACTTGGTGCTTTATGCTTAATATTATTATCCAATGATGTGTTGCCATCCTATGATGTCTGAGTAGATTTTCGTTGTCCTATCGGTAATTGGTGAATTGCTATGGTTGGTTTAATTTGCTTGTGGTTATGTTGTTGTCCTTTGGTGCCAATCATATGAGCGTGCGCGTGGATCACACCATAGGGTTAGTTGTATGTTGATAGGACTATGTATTGGAGGGCAAGAGTGACAGAAGCTTCAACCTAGCATAGAAATTGATGCATACGGGATTGAAGGGGGACCAATATATCTTAATGCTATGGTTGGGTTTTACCTTAATGAATGTTAGTAGTTGCGGATGCTTGCTAATAGTTCCAATCGTAAGTGCATATAATTCGAAGTCAGGGATGACATGCTAGCAGTGGCCTCTCCCACATAAAACTTGCTATCGGTCTAGTAATGTAGTCAATTGCTTAGGGACAATTTCGCAACTCCTACCACCACTTTTCCGCACTCGCTATACTAACTTTATTGCTTCTTTACCTAAAACAACCACTAGTTTTAGTTACGTGCTCTTTATATTCTTGCAAACCTATCCCGTTACACCTACAAAGTACTTCTAGTTTCATACTTGTTCTAGGTAAAGCGAACGTTAAGCGTGCGTAGAGTTTTATGGGTGGTCAATAGAACTTGAAGGAATATTTGTTCTACCTTTAGCTCCTCGTTGGGTTCGACACTCTTACTTATCGAAAGAGGTTACAATTGATCCCCTATACTTGTGGGTTATCAAGACCTTTTTCTAGCGCCGTTGCCAGGGAGTTATAGCGTGGGGTGAATATTCTCGTGTGTGCTTGTTTGCTTTATCACTAAGTAGTTTTTATTTTGTGCTCTGGATATGGAACACGAAATACCAAAAAATTAGGTTTACTTGCTACTCATGGAGATGGGGAACCTCCTAAAACCCTCGATGCTCATTATGTGAAAGATATTATGCACTACTTTAATAATCCTGAGAAAACCCCATTCAATTATATAATGGGAGACATGTTGGATCAACGTGAATACTTTAGGGATTACCGCTTGACTCAAAAGGGGAAACTATTATGGGATCAAATTTATATGTTGCATTGGTATGCTCGACAACTATGCTTGAGATATGATTATACTTGTTGCTCTAGGATGAAGGCTCCACACCTTCCCTTTTCATGTGAATTTAATGATAATGAAACCTTAGCTTCTTATGCTAATGGTATATATGATTACTATGATGTGGAACAAATAGAAGAATTTGTTGCTTTTAAGGGTGTTTGTGAAATTGGATCTTTGTTTAAAGAGTTTGAAGATTTTGTTGATTCATATTATAGACCTGAAAATTTAGCTATCCTTAAATATTGCTATGAGAATTATAAATAAAATTATGATATTGATGAATTTATTGAGAAAGTCTCGCTGTCCGAGAAGAGATTAATATTTTGCAGGAGTCTATGGAAGAAGAAATTGATGAAACAGTGAGCTCATTGGATGAAAAAGATGATGAGGAGAGCGAAGAACAAAAGGAGGAAGAGCGGATTAGCTACCCGTTCCCACCTTCTAATGAGAGTAACTCTTCAACTCATACATTGTTTAATTTCCCTTCGTGCTTACCGAAGGATGAATGCTATGATGATTGTTTTGATCCCGTTGATTCTTTTGAAATATCCCTTTTTGGTGATGCTTGCTATGCCTGTGGCCAAGATGCCAATATGAATTATGCTTATGGAGATGAACTTGCTATAGTTCCTTATGTTAAACATGAAATTGTTGCTATTGCACCCACGCAGGATAGTTCTATTATCTTTTTGAATTCTCCCGACTACACTATATCGGAGAAGTTTGCCCTTATTAAGGATTATATTGATGGGTTGCGTTTTACTACTACACATGATGATTTTGATAGATATAATATGCATGTGTTTGCTGCTCCTACTTGCAATTATTATGAGAGAGGAACTACATCTCCGCCTCTCCATGTTCCCAATATGATAAAATTGCAAGAAACTGTTTATACTATGCATTGGCCTTTACTATGTGTGCATGAATTGTTCTTTTATGACATGCCGATGCATAGGAAGAGAGTTAGACTTCGTTGTTGCATGGTATATGTCACTTTGTGCTCACTACTAAATCACAAATCATTGTTAATTAAAATTGGCTTTGATATACCTTGGCATCCGGGTGGATCCATTACTTGAGCACTATATGCCTAGCTTAATGGCTTTAAAGAAAACGCTGCTAGGGAGACAACCCGAAAGTTTTAGAGAGTCATTTATTTCTATTGTGTGCTTTTATAAAGTTTAAAAACAAAAATAATGTGCCAAGATTTGCCTTTAGGATCTTTACATTGCTTGTTGGTTTGTGCGGTGCAAGACAGAAACTTTGGCTGTAGTGCGTGATTTTACATTTTTTTATTGGAATGTCAAACGGTTTTGAAACTTTTATCTCTGTCTTTCCATACAATTTTTTTATTTTTCCTAATTTTTTCAGAAGTTTTGGAGTAACAGAAGTATGGTGAATGTTCAGATTACTGCAGACTGTCCTGTTTAAGACAGATTCTGTTTTTGATGCATAGTTTGCTTGTTTTGATGAAATTATCGATTTCTATCAGTGGATTAAGCCATGGAAAAGTTATATTACAGTAGCTACAATGCAAAAACAAAATATGAATTGGTTTGAAATAGTACTTAGAGTAGTGATTTGCTTTATTATACTAACGGATCTTATTGAGCTTTCTGTTGAGTTTTGTGTGGATGAAGTGTTCGAAGATCGAGGAGGTCTCGATGTGAGGAGAAGGAGGAGAGGCAAGATCTCAAGCTTGGGTATTCCCAAGGCACCCCAAGTAAATATTCAAGGAGACTCAAGCGTCTAAGCTTGGGGATGCCCCGGAAGGCATCCCATCTTTCTTCAACAAGTATCAGTATGTTTTCAGATTCGTTTCATTCATGTGATATGTGCAAATCTTGGAGCGTCTTTTGCATTTAGTTTTCACTTTTCTTTGATGCACCATGATGGTATGAGATATTCCATGGTTGATTTATATAATGCTCTTTGCACTTCACTTATATCTTTTGAGTATGGCTTTGTAGAATGCTTCACGTGCTTCGCGTATATCATTTGAAGTTTGGATTGCCTGTTTCCCTACACATAGAAAACTGCCATTTGTAGAATTCTCTTTTTCTTCACTTATATTTGTTAGAGCATGGGCATATCTTTTTAGAAAGAATTAAACTCTCTTTCTTCACTTATATCTATTTAGAGATGACAGGAATTGGTCATTCACATGGTTAGTCATTAAATCCTACATAAAACTTGTAGATCACTGAATATGATGTGTTTGATTCCTTGCAATAGTTTTGTGATATAAAGATGGTGATTATTAGTGTCATGCTAGTGGGTAGTTGTTGATTTTAGAAATACTTGTGTTGAAGTTTGTGATTCCCGTAGCATGCACATATGGTGAACCGTTATGTAACGAAGTTGGAGCATGAGGTATTTATTGATTGTCTTCCTTATGAGTGGCGGTCGGGGACGAGCGATGGTCTTTTCCTACCAATCTATCCCCCAAGGAGCATGCGCGTAGTACTTTGTTTCGATGACTAATAGATTTTTGCAATAAGTATGTGAGTTCTTTATGACTAATGTTGAGTTCATGGATTATACGTACTCTCACCGTTCCATCATTGCTAGTCTCTTCGGTACCGTGCATTGCCCTTTCTCACCTTGAGAGTCGGTGCAAACTTCACCGGTGCATCCAAACCCCGTGATATGATACGCTCTATCACACATAAGCCTCCTTATATCTTCCTCAAAACAACCACCATACCTACCTATCATGGCATTTCCATAGCCATTCCGAGATATATTGCCATGCAACTTCCATCATCTTCATATACATGACTTGAGCATCATTGTCATATTGCTTTGCATGATCGTAAGATAGCTAGCATGATGTTTTCATGGCTTGTCCCTTTTTTGATGTCATTGCTACGCTAGATCATTGCACATCCTGGTACACCGCCGGAGGCATTCATATAGAGTCATACTTTGTTCTAGTATCAAGTTGTAATCTTTGAGTTGTAAATAAATAGAAGTGTGATGATCATCATTAATAGAGCATTGTCCCCAAAAAGGGGGGAAGGACAATTGAAAAAAAGAAAGTCCAAATAAATAAAAAAGAGAGGAAAAAGAAAATAAAAGGGACACTATTACTATCCTTTTTACACACTTGTGCTTCAAAGTAGCACCATGATCTTCATGATAGAGAGTCTCTTATATTGTCACTTTCATATACTAATGGGAATTTTTCATTGTAGAACTTGGCTTGTATATTCCAACAATGTGCTTCCTCAAATGCCCTAGGTCTTCGTGAGCAAGCTAGTTGGATGCACACCCACTTAGTTTCTTTTGTTGAGCTTTCATAACATTTATAGCTCTAGTGCATCCGTTGCATGGCAATCCCTACTCCTCGTATTGACATCAATTGATGGGCATCTCCATAGCCCGTTGATTAGCCGCGTCGATGTGAGACTTTCTCCTTTTTGTCTTCTCCACACAACCTCCACCATCATATTCTATTCCACCTATAGTGCTATATCCATGGCTCACGCTCATGTATTGCGTGAAAGTTGAAAAGGTTTGAGAACGTCAAAAGTATGAAACAATTGCTTGGCTTGTCATCGGGGTTGTGCATGATTTGAATATTTTGTGTGGTGAAGATGGAGCATAGCCAGACCATATGATTTTGTAGGGATAACTTTCTTTGGCCATGTTATTTTGAAAAGACATGATTGCTTTATTAGTATGCTTGAAGTATTATTGTCTTGATGTCAAATGGTAGATTATTGCTTTGAATCACTCGTGTCTTAATATTCATGCCATGATTAGATTACATGATCAAGATTATGCTAGGTAGCATTCCACATCAAAAATTATCTTTTTATCATTTACCTACTCGAGGACGAGCAGGAATTAAGCTCGGGGATGCTGATACGTATCCGTCATATCTATAATTTTTTATTGTTCCATGCCACTATTATACAACTTTCATATACTTTCGGCAACTTTTTATACTATTTTTGGGGACTAACCTATTGATCCAGTGCCCAGTGCCAGTTCCTGTTTGTTGCATGTTTTTTGTTTCGCAGAAAATCCATATCAAACGGAGTCCAAACGGGATAAAAACTTACGGAGATTTTTTTGGAATATATGTGATTTTTGGGAAGAAGAATCAATGCGAGATGATGCCCGAGGGGCCACAAGGCAGGGGGCACGCTCCAGGGGGTCAGGCGCTCCCTGGGCCCTCGTGGCCATCCCGTAAGGCGGTTGGTGCCCTTCTTTCGCCGCAAGAAAGCCAATATCCGGATAGAAATCGTGTTAAAATTTCAACCCAATCGGAGTTACGGATCTCCATGGAATATAAGAAACGGTGAAAGGCCAGAATCTGGAGCGCAGAAACAGAGAGAGCTAGAGAGACCGATCCAATCTCGGAGGGGCTTTCGCCCCTCCTATGCCATGGAAGCCAAGGACCAGAGGGGAAACCCTTCTCCCATCTAAGGAGAAGGTCAAGGAAGAAGAAGAAGGGTGTCTCTCTCCCCCTCTCTCCCGGTGGCGCCGGAACGCCGCCGGGGCCATCATCGCGACAACGATCTACACCAACACCTCCGTCATCTTCACCAACATCTTCATCACCTTCCCCCATCTATCTACAGTGGTCCACTCTCCCGCAACCCACTGTACCCTCTACTTCAACATGGTGCTTTATGCTTCATATTATTATCCAATGATGTGTTGCCATCCTATGATGTCTGAGTAGATTTTTGTTGTCCTATCGGTAATTGGTGAATTGCTATGATTGGTTTAATTTGCTTGTGGTCTTGTTGCTGTCCTTTGGTGCCCATCATATGATCGCGCATGTGGATCACACCATAGGGTTAGTTGTATGTTGATAGGACTATGTATTGGAGGGCAAGAGTGACAGAAGCTTCAACCTAGCATTGAAATTGATGCATACGGGATTGCAGGGGACCAATATATCTTAATTCTATGGTTGGGTTTTACCTTAATGAACGTTAGTAGTTGCAGATTCTTGCTAATAGTTCCAATCATAAGTGCATAGAATTCCAAGTCAGGGATGACATGCTAGCAGTGGCCTCTCCCACATAAAACTTGCTATCGGTCTAGTAACATAGTCAATTCCTTAGGGACAATTTCGCAACTCCTACCACCACTTTTCCGCACTCGCTATACTAACTTTATTGATTCTTTACCTAAAACAGCCCCTAGTTTTTATTTACGTGCTCTTTATATTCTTGCAAACCTATCCCATTACACCTACAAAGTACTTCTAGTTTCATACTTGTTCTAGGTAAAGCGAACATTAAGCATGCGTAGAGTTGTACCGATGGTCGATAGAACTTGAGGGAATATTTGTTCTACCTTTAGCTCCTCGTTGGGTTCGACACTCTTACTTATCGAAAGAGGCTACAATTGACCCCCTATACTTGTGGGTTATCAGAGCTCTTCGTGATGCTAAAATCAACGAATGTAGAAATCAAGAAAAGCATCAAATGTTGATGGTTGACAAGACCACTAGTTTCAAGTAAAAGGGCAAGGGAAAGAAAGGGAACTTCAGGAAGAATGGCAAGTAAGTTTTCACTCCCATGAAGAAGCCCAAAGCTAGACCCAAGCCTGAAACTGAGTGCTTCTACAACAAAGGAAATGGTCAGTAGAAGCGGAACTTCCCCAAATACTTGGCGGATAAGAAGGATGGCAAAGTGAACAAAAGTATATATGATATACATGTTATTGATGTGTACTTTACTTGTATTCATAGTAGACCCTGGGTATTTGATACTGGTTCAGTTGCTATGATTAGTAACTCGAAACATGAGTTACAAAATGAACAAAGACTAGTTGAGGGCGAGGTGACGATGTGTGTCGGAAATGATTCCAAAGGTTGATAAGATCACCATCACACACTCCCTTTACCTTCGGGATTAGTGTTGAACCTAAAATAAATGTTATTTGGTGTTTGAGTTGAGCATAATATGATTGGATCATGTTTATTGCAATACGGTTATTCATTTAAGTCAAAGAATAATTGCTATTCTGTTTACATGAATAAAACCTTCTGTGGTCATACACCCAAGGTGAATGGTTTATGGAATCTCAATCGTAGTGATACACATATTCATGATACTGATGCCAAAAGATGCAAAGTTGACAATGATAGTGCAAAATACTAGTGGCACTGCCGTTTAGATCATAATGGTGTAAAGCGCATGAAGAAACTCCATGCTGATGGGCTTTTGGAATCACTTGATTATGAACCACTTGATGCTTGCGAACCCTGCCTCATGGGCAAGATGACTAAGACTCCGTTCGCCAGAACAATGGAGCGAGCAACAGACTTATTGGAAATAATACCTACTGATGTATGCGATCCAATGAGTGTTGAGGCTCGCGGCGGGTATCGTTATTTTCTGACCTTCATAGATGATTTGAGCAGATATGAGTATATCTACTTAATGAAACATAGGTCTGAAACGTTTGAAAAGTTCAAATAATTTCTGAAGTGGAGAATCATTGTAACAAGAAAATAAAGTTTCTACGATCTGATCACGAAGACTAAATATTTGAGTTACGAGTTTGGCCTTCAGTTGAAACAATGTCGAATAGTTTCGCAACTCACGCCACCTGGAACACCATAGCGTAAGCTGTCGTTTCTTAAAGTTTGAACTATGCTTTAGCAAGAAACCTAAGCTGTCGTTTCTTAAAGTTTGGGGTTGCGATGCTTATGTGAAAAAGTTTCAGCCTGATAAGCTCAAACCCAAATCAGAGAAGTGCGTCTTCATAGGATACCCAAAAGAAACTGTTGGGTACACCTTCTATCACAGGTCCGAAGGCAAGATATTTGTTGCTAAGAATGGATCCTTTCTAGAGAAGGAGTTTCTCTCGAAAGAAGTGAGTGGGAGGAAAGTAGAACTTGATGAGGTAACTGTACCTTCTCCCTTATAGGAAAGTAGTTCATCACAGAAATCAATTCCAGTGATTCCTACACCAATTAGTGAGGAAGCTAATGATGATGATCATGAAACTTCTGATCAAGTTACTACCGAACCTCGTAGGTCAACCAGAGTAAGATCCGCACCATAGTGGTACAGTAATCCTGTTCTGGAGGTCATGTTACTTGACCATGACGAACCTACGAACTATGATGAAGCGATGATGAGCCCAGATTCCACAAAATGGCTTGAGGCCATGAAATCTGAGATGGGATCCATGTATGAGAACAAAGTATGGACTTTGGTTGACTTGCCCGATGATCAGCAAGCCATAGAGAATAAATGGATCTTCAAGAAGAAGATTGACGCTGACGGTAATGTTACTATCTACAAAGCTCGACTTGTTGCGAAAGGTTTTTGACAAGTTTAAGGAGTTGACTACGATGAGACCTTCTCACCCGTAGCGATGCTTAAGTCCGTCCGGATCATGTTGGCAATTGCCGCATTTTATGATTTTGAAATTTGGCAAATGGATGTCAAAACTGCATTACTTAATGGATATCTTAAAGAAGAGTTGTATATGATGCAACCAGAAGGTTTTGTCGATCCAAAAGGTGCTAACAAAGTGTGCAAGCTCCAGCGGTCTATTTATGGACTCGTGCATGCATCTCGGAGTTGGAATATACACTTTGATAGTGTGATAAAAGCATATGGTTTTATAGAGACTTTTGGAGAAGCCTATATTTACAAGAAAGTGAGTGGGAGCTCTATAGCATTTCTGATATTATATGTGGATGACATACTGTTGATCGGAAATGATACTGAATTTCTGAATAGGATAAAATGATACTTTAATAAGAATTTTCCAATGAAAGACCTCGGCGAAGCTGCTTATATATTGGCATCAAGATCTATGGAGATAGATCAAGACGCTTAATTGGACTTTCACAAAGCACATACCTTGATAAAGTTTTGAATAAGTTCAAAATGGATCAAGCAAAGAAAGGGTTCTTGCCTGTGTTACAAGGTGTGAAGTTGAGTTAAGACTCAAAACCTGACCACGGCAGAAAATAGAAAGAGAATGAAAAGTCATTCCCTATGCCTCAGTCATAGGTTCTATAAAGTATGATATGCTGTGTACCAGACCTATTGTATACCTTAGCATGATTTTGGCAAGGGAGTACAATAGTGATCTAGGAGTAGATCACTGGACTGCGGTCAAAATTATCCTTAGAGGACCAAGGAAATATTTCTCGGTTATGAAGGTGATAAAAGTGTTCGTCGTAAAGAGTTACATCGATGTAAGCTTTTGACACCAATCTAGATGACTCTAAGTCTCGATCTAGATACATATTGAAATTGGGAGCAATTAGCTAGAGTAGCTCCGTGCAGAGTATTGTAGACACAGAAGTTGCAAAATACATACGAATCTGAATGTTGCAGACCCGTAGACTAAACTTCTCTCACAAGCAAAACATGATCACTCTTTGGGTGTTAATCACATAGCGAGGTGAACTAGATTATTGACTCTAGTAAACCCTTTTGGGTATTAGTCACATGAAGATGTGAACTAATCACATAAAGATGTGAACTATTGGTGTGAAATCACATGACGATGTGAACTAGATTATTGACTCTAGTGCAAGTGGGAGACTGAAGGAAATATGCCCTAGAGGAAATAATAAAGTTGTTATTTATATTTCCTTATATCATTATAAATGTTTATTATCCATGCTAGAATTGTATTAACCGGAAACTTAGTACATGTGTGATACATAGACAAACAGAGTGTCCCTAGTATGCCTCTACTTGACTAGCTCGTTAATCAAAGATGGTTAAGTTTCCTAGCCATGGACGTGTGTTGTCATTTGATGAAAGGGATCACATCATGAGAGAATCATGTGATGGACTACACCCATCCGTTAGCTTAGCACTATGATCGTTTAGTTTATTGCTATTGCTTTCTTCATGACTTACACATGTTCCTTAGACTATAAGATTATGCAACTCCCGAATACCAGAGGAACACATTGTGTGGTATCAAACATCACAATGTAACTGGGTGATTATAAAGATTCTCTACAGGTGTCTCTGATGGTGTTTGTTGAGTTGGCATAGATCAAGATTATAATTTGTCACTCCGTGTATTAGAGAGGTATCTCTGGGCCCTCTCGGTAATGCACATCACTATGAGCCTTGCAAGAAAGGTGACTAATGAGTTAGTCATGGGATGATGCATTACATAATGAGTAAAGAGGCTTGGCGGTGACGAGATTGAAATAGGTATGATGATATCGATGATTGAATCTCGCGCAAGTAACATACCGATGACAAAGGGAACAACGTATGTTGTTATGTGGTTTGACCGATAAAGATCTTCGTAGAATATGTAGGAACCAATATGAGCATCCAGGTTCCACTATTGATTATTGACCGGAGATGAGTCTCGGTCATGTCTACATAGTTCTCGGACCCGTAGGGTCCGCACGCTTAACGTTCGATGACGATATGTATTGTGAGTTATGTGATTTGATGTGCTGAAGGTTGTTCGAAGTCCCGGACGTGATCACGGACATGACGAGGAGTCCCGAAATGGTCGAGACATAAATATTGATATATTGGACCATGTTATTCGGACACCGGAAGTGTTCCGGATAGTTTCGGATAATTCCGGAGTGCCGGAGTGTTACTGGAACTCCCCGGGAAGTTATGGGCCTTAGTGGGCCTTAGGGGAGAGAGAGGGCCACAACCAAGAGGTGGAGCCCCCCAAGGGGAGTCCGAATAGGACAAGGGGAGGGGGCGTGGCCCCTCTTTCCCTCTCCCTCTCCCTATCCTTCCTTCTTCTCCTAGTTGGACTAGGAAAGGGGGGGACCTACTCCTACTAGGATTCGGACTCCCCCCTTGGGCACGCCCCTTGTGGTCGGCCGCCCCCCTCCTCCTCTCCTTTATATACGGGGGTGGGGGGCACCCCATAGACACACAAGTTGATCTTTAGCCGTGTGTGTCGGATATCGGGTTCCGGCAAAGCCCTTGAGGTTCGAACACTGAGGTGCGCACGGAGATCTCTCCCCCTCTAGCTCTCGCCCTCACCGCAATCTCAAGTCTTAGCGCGTCGAACCCGCAGAACAAGGGACACGAGATTTATACTGGTTCGGGCCACCGATGTGGTCTAATACCCTACTCCAGTGTGGTGTGGTGGATTGCCTTTGGGGCTGAGGATGAACAGTTACAAGGGAAGAACATCCTCCTGAGGAGAGGTGCTCTTGTGCTTGGTGAGTTGATGCCGTAGAGGTTTGTCTCTCTTCTGAGGTGGTGGCCAGTCCTATTTATAGAGGCCCGGGTCCTCTCCCCAAATATTAGGCATGAAGGGATCCCACAACGTCCAGTTTGAAGGGGGACAACTAGTACAAGCTATCCTGACAAAAGATGGTCTTTGCCTACCAAATGCTCTGGTGGTGACGCTGTCCCGGGCTCCATGGTGACCTCCGTCCTGTGGTCCTGCTGGTCTTGGTCTTGTTGCGCTGATATGGAAACCTTTGCTTGAAGCCTCGGGAATCTGCGCCTGTGCTTACTTCTTTAGCACCAAAGGGGAAACGAGGACACTGCGCGCGCTGGCGCCCGCCTGGTGCCCGCCTGGCCTTGGTCATCATGGCTTGCATCACGAGAACCTCACGAGGTGCCCCTTGCCTTAATCTCTCCCCCCTCGCGAGCTAGCCTGGTGAGGCCGCCCCCAAGGAGGTCTTGCATCGTCCGCCTCGCGAGGCTTGGCCCCTCGCGAGGGTCTTGAGTGCTTCCTAGTGAAGATGGGCCGTACAGGGCCGCTGGTGGAGCCATGCTGTGGGCCACAGGCAGGCAAGTCTTGGGACCCCCATTCCCAGGACGCCGACAGTAGCCCCCGGGACCAAGGCGCTCGGGTTTGGCTTTGAGGCGAAGCCAAGGGGCAAGTGCGGAGCGTCGCGGGCCCTAACAGCCTGCGGCCTCGGTTGACGCGTGGCGATTGATTGGATGTGGGCGCCTCTGCTTCCCCACGCCACCTCGGCAACTGCCCGGCTTGATGGGTCCCTGCTGCATGCAGAAAAAGGTCATCATTACCTTAGATCGTGGAGGCCGGCGGTTGGTCTCCTCTTGGCTATAAATGGGAAGGGGGAGCGGAGCCCCCGTAGCCCATCACTTCCTTCGCTCCTCTTGCTTCTTCTTCCTTGCTTCCTTGCTAGCAGCGACACTCATGGCGCCGGCGAAGAGGTTCTCGGCCGCCGAGAAGGGATGGGCCCACTAGGAGGGGCCGACGAGGAGGTTCTCAGTCGCGGAAAAGGGGAAGGCCCGCCAAGAGGGGCCCGGCTCGCCACCACCCAAGAGGGGGCGTGGTCTCCCGTGCAAGCACACCGCGACCCCCGCCGTGGCCCCTCGCGGCAGCGGCGGTGCCTCCCCGCATGGCGGGAGTTGCCCTGGTCATGGCAGCCCCGTTGATGAAGTGAGGCGTGCCATGGTTGCATGGCCTCCTCGGCCGCGCTTCCATTCGGTGAAGGTGATGCCGGAGTTCATCGTGTGGTCAGAGAGCCCGGCTGGCACCTAGCTTCAGCTCCCGTGCTTCTTTGCCGGTGAACTACCGGCCACGGGTCCAGGCGGTCTCTGGCTGCAGGCGGACGGTTGCTACAACATGGCTTCATGGGCCGCGGTGGAAGTCTCCGTCGTCGGCAACGCGGCCCTGTCCCGTGGCTGGCAGACGTTCGCCCACGCGCGCGAACTGGGCAGGTGGTGTGCCCTCCACTTCAAGTATGACGGCGACGCGACCCTCTTCGTGAGGGTATTGGGGGAAGATGGTCGCCGCGTCGGGTGCTACCCCGAGGACAACGACGACGATGAGGTGCTCGGCCTTGGTGATGGTCGTGATGAGGAGGAAGGTGGCTTCGTCCTCGGCGCTAGCCGTGACTCGTCCAGCTACGGCGGCTCCTCCTCCAACGACAGCTCCAGCGGCGGCGGCTATGACCAGCTGCCACACTGCCGCGCCTGTTTCGAGGGTGGCAGCGGGTCGTCTCGTCGCCGCGCTCTAGTGAAGTGCGATGAGGGGTCTGGCTGAGCGCAGGGGAGCGCCATGGGTCCGTCCTCGTGAACTGCTGTGGGGGCACATGCCACTTTTGTTTTGTTCTTTCCTTCCTGCATTTAAGAAGAAACAAGTATGGGCCCTATAGGGGCATGTAATTAACCATGATTTCCGAGTTGCTATGTTATGTTTATCGTCCCTGCATCGTGTTGTGGTACCAACATTTTATGTGGGCGTGTAGAGATAACTTAGCTTGATGTGCCTGAAGTAGTTTCCACCTTGCGAGGCGCGCATTCCCCAGTGCCTGGCGAGGCCTCCTTTGCTCGGAAGGCATCTAGGAACTACAAAAATTCGTTAGGAAACTCTTATTCTTCTGAATCTTGGTCACAGGCACCGCCGTCCATGACCTAGCGCTTCGTATCACGGTACCCGAGGGCACGGATTGAGAGAGGTGTGCCAGCTTGCGGGCTCGGGCGAGGGTGCCTCACGAAGAACAGGAAAAACGCTCACGAGGGCACCTGTCCAGCCCCCTCGCGAGGCATGCGAGGGTGAGCACGGACCAAAACAAAGATCCAAGGAAGAACGGAGGAAAAGGCGGTCGAACCAAGAGCACAAGAAAAGCCAGAATGCAAACTTCCATTAAGAAAAAGGGGCAAGCCAACTACGGAAAGCAAATGAAAAGCCACGTCCGACACCTAGTCTAGTCTTCTCACCAGCGCGGAGCTAAGTGCTGCCACTACGACGTGGGAGGGAGCCCCCGAGGCCCTAGGGCGGCACTCCTGAGACTCCGGGGCGTGTATAGCCCCAGTCATTATTACGTGAGAGTGTCACGAGCGGAGATCTTCATAGGCACGGGTCCTTGCTTCACAGGCGCTGGGCCTTGCTTCATGGGTAGAACCTCCGAAGGTGCTGGATGTTCCAGGCATTCTGGATGGGGATCCCGTCCTGTGTCTCCAGGCGCGCGGCGCCAGGCCTGGAGACACGGGCGATCCTAAACGGGCCCTCCCACATGGGCGAGAGCTTGTGCAGCCCTTCCCTGGAGAGCACCCGCCTCAGGATGAGATCGCCCACCTCGAGCGTCCTGGAGCGGACACTGCGACAGTGGTACCGTCGCAACACCTGCTGGTACCTTGCCGCTTGGAGCGAGGCTTCACGATGGCGTTCCTCCCTCAGCACAAGGTCCATCCCCTGCATGGCATCCTGCTGCGTCTCATCGAACGCCAGGACCCGCGTGGAGCGATGCTTGACCTCGTGAGGGAGAACCGCTTCTGCTCCGTAGACGAGGAAGAACGGGGTCTCACTTGTTGGCTTGGTCGCGGTGGTGCGGATGGACCACAACACAGACTGGAGCTCGTCGTGCCAGCCCTTGCCGCATGCCTCAAGCTTCTTCTTTAAGGTCCTAGTCTTGAGGCCCCTGAGGACCTCCGCGTTGGCGCGTTCGCTTGACCATTGCTCCTAGGGTGTGCCACTGAAGCGTAGCAGATTTGCGTTCCAAGGTTAGCACAGTATGCCTTGAAAAGATTGCTAGTGAACTGCGAGCCGTTGTCGGTAATGATGCGATTAGGGACCCCAAACCGGCTTACGACACCCTTGATGAACTTGACCGCAGATCCGGCTGGGATGGTCCGGACGGCTTCTACCTCTGCCCATTTGGTGAACTTGTCGATGGCGACGTAGAGGTAGCGGTAGCCCCCAGGCGCTTGAGGGAATGGGCCTAAGATATCCAGCCCCCAAAATGTGAACGGCCACGAAAGCGGGATGGTCTGGAGGCCCTGAGCTGGCTGATGGATCTGCTTGGCGTGGAATTGACAGGCCTCACAGGACTTCACCAGCTCGGTTGCATCGTTGAGAGCCGTAGGCCAGTAGAAACCACTACAGAACACCTTGCCGACGAGGGTCCGTGATGACGAGTGGTGCCTGTAGTCTCTGCCGTGTATGTCGGCCAATAGCTCATTCCCCTGTTCCCTAGAGATGCATCGTAGGGAAACATTATTTGGCCGCTTCCTGTATAACTCGCCGTCCTGGATGCAGTATGTCGTAGCCTGTCGGGCCACGCGCTCCGCATCCTCCTCCTTCTCCGGCAGTGTCCCTTACGTCAGGTATTCCTTGAGCTCCTTGGTCCAGCACCCCTCCTAAGGCTCAAGCGCCAAGAATAGGCGTGCTCCCGAGGTCGGGCCGTAGGCCGGGGCTCCCGAGACAGGTGGTTGGGGGAGTTCCTCCCGAGGCGGCGCCGGCCCTGGGAGCGGAGGTGCTGCTGATGGCTTGAAGAGCCGCTCCTCAAAGACGCCAGGCTCTTGGGGTTGTTGCTTGGACGCCCTCTTGGCGATGTCGTCGGCCTCCTTGTTGGTGCCACTGGGTACGTGCTGCAGCTCTAGACCCAGGAAATGCTTTTCCATTTTGCGTACCTCCGCGAGGTATGCCTCCATGTGGTCATCCTTCAGCTCGTATACCTTGTTGGAGAAGTTGACGAGGAGTTGTGAGTCGCCCTTGATGGTGAGGCGCTTCACCCCTAGGGCCACCGCGGCCCTGAGGCCGGCGATGAGGCCTTAGTACTCTGTGATGTTGTTGGAGACCTTCTCGCCCTACTGGAAGCAGAGCTGCATGGCGTAGTAGAGCTTGTCCTGAGTAGGCGAGATGAGCACAACTCCAGCTCCCACGCCCTGGCGTGCGAACGCGCCATCGAAATACATGACCCAGCCATCTGGTGCTTCACTTCCCAGCGAGAGAGATCGGTCCTCACCTGCTTCAAACCCCGGGGCGTCAGTCCATTCTGCCATGAAGTCGGCGAGCGCGCCCCCCTTGATGACCCTAGTTGTGCTGAACTCTAGCTGGAATGCTTGCAGCTTGATGTTCCATTCAGCGACTCTTCCAGCAGCGTTGGGGCTCCCGAGTATCCTCTCCAGTAGGTAGGCCAAGACAACCTTGATTGGGTGACCTTGGAAGTAGTGCCGTAGCTTGCGTGAGTCCACCATAAGCGCGAGCAAGAGCTTCTGAGGCATGGGGTACCGTGCCCTTGCGTCCCGCAGTACCGTGGTGACGAAATACACTAGGTGCTCGATGAGGGTAGGAACGTTGACGGAGCTTGGGCCTGCCGGCAGTTGGGCGTCTCCTAAGATGACGGGATCTCAAGAGCCTGATTGCCTGCTGGGGCCTCTGTCGGCCCGCGAACGCCGCCCTGCTGGGCCTGGTCACTCGTTGGCATTGCTTCAGCCCTTGCGGTGCCCTCCGGGTCCTACATCGCCTCGGCTAGTGGCGTGACGTGGTGCGGCAGCTCCTGGGCCTGGCGCTCCTCCCGGACCGCCACTAGAGCTGCGCTGGCGGAGTAGGGAGTGGCGACAAGGTAAAGCACCAGGGGCTCGAGAGGGCGAGGCGCCACCATCACTGGAGGGCTGGTCAGGTATCTCTTGAGGTCTTGAAACGCTTGGTCGGCTTCTGGGGTCCACTCGAATGGGCCCTTCTTCTTCATCAGCTTGAAGAACGGCAGGGCACGCTCTCCCAGCTTGGAGATGAAGCGCCCCAGCGAGGTCACGCAGCCTGCAAGCTTCTGCATCTCCTTAAGAGTTTGCGGTGGGCTCATGTCTTCTATCGCTTTAACCTTCTCTAGGTCGGCCTCGATCCCCGTGTGGGACATGAGGAAGCCTAGCAGCTTGCCGGAAGGGACACCAAATATGCATTTCTTCGGGTTGTGCCACAAGTCCACCTGCACAGACTTGCGAAGGTCTCCTCCAGGTCCTGAATCAAAGTTCTTGCCTCCCGAGATTTTACCACAATGTCGTCGATGTAGGCTTCAGCGTTCCTCCCGAGCTGCTGGCCCAGGGCGATGTGCATCAGCCGTTGGAAGGTCGCGCATGCGTTGCGCAGCCCGAACGACATGCAAGTGTAGTAGTACACCCCACACGGGGTGAGGAAGGCCGTCTTCTCCACATCCTCCACCACCATCTTGATATGGTGATAACTTGAAAATGCATCCAGGAAGCACAGCAGGTCGCATTTGGCGGTGGAGTCGACAATCTGATCGATGCATGGGAGCGGGAACGGGTCTTGGGGACAAGCCTTGTTGAGGTTGTTGAAGTCAACACACATGCACTCCTTCCCGCCTTTCTTCGGTACGACAACAGGGTTCGCCAGCCACTCGGGGTACCGAACCTCGCGGATGACACCCGCCGCCTCCAGCTTGCGGGTTTCCTGCATGATGAAGGACTGCTTCTCCGTGGATTGTCGCCGCGCCTTATGCTTCACGGGGCGCACATTGGGGCACACCCTTAAGTGATGCTCGATCACCCCTCTTGGGACCCCCACTAGCTGCTTGGGTTCCCAGGCGAACACATCCTTGTTCGCGCGCAAGAACCTCACTAGTGCCTCCTCTTGATTTGGGTTGAGGTTGGCGCCTATGGTGAAGGTGGCTCCTGAGGACCCATCTTGCTCGACCGGCACCTGCTTGGTTTCGGCCCGATCTTGAGTGAACAACTACTTCTTCTTTGCTAGTGCGGCCTCCTTAGCCCCTGGGGTGGCCTTGTTGGCCGGTCATGCCACCGCGGCGGTTTTGAGTGCGCACTTGAGCGCCGCTAGAGCCTCCTTGGTATCCCCAACTATGGTGAGGACGTCTTTTCTCCTGAGCATCTTCATGAGGTTGTATGCCGCATGGGTCGCCACCATGAATTGAGCCAGAGCCGGGTATCCGAGGATGGCGTTGTACGGGAGGCCGATGCGAGCGATGTCGAAGCTGATCAGCTCGGTGCGGTAGTTGTCACGGGTGCCGAAGGTCACAGGGAGGCGGATCTGCCCCAAGGGGCTAGTGGAGCCGCTGCCGACCCCGGAGAAGGGCTTGCTAGGTCGGAGCCATTGGAGTGGTACAGGAAGAAGGCTGAAAGCCTCCACAGAGAGCATGTTGAGACCGAGCCACCATCGATGAGGGTCTTGGTGACAGCTACACTGCAGATGGTTGGCATGCACAACATTGGGAGCATGCCCGAGCCGACGGTGGCGGCGAGGTGATCCCCCAAGTCAAAGGTAAGGTCGGCCTTGGGCGTCGCCCAACCCGGGGGAGCTCCTTGGTGCACTGAGGCGGTGCCAATCTGCCGAAAGAATGGCTTGGTGTGACGGTCCGAGGGTGGTGCTTGCGAGCCGCCGAGGAGGGCCGCGACGGCGATGGGCACCGGTGCCGCGAAGCGCACAACAAAGAGACCGCGCAGTTCCTCCCAGGAGGTTACCGAAGATTCCGGCAGGCTGAGCAGCCAGGCGCGTGGCGCGCCGGCCAGGGCCGGGGGAACCAGTTGGCCATGACCTGGTCATCGCCTCCGGCTTCGAGGACAACCTTCTCATACGCCTGCAAGAAGGCCGTCGGATCCGCCGTGCCATCGTAGCGGGGTGGCATCTCTGGCTTGAACTTGCGTGGCCACCGCACCTGCCGCAAGGTGTGGGTGAAGGCCCGGACGCCCGCGGCACATCTGCAGGAGCACGCCGGCCTAACTGGAGGGGTGGCGTCCGCCATGAAGCTGGGCGAAGCAAGCGGAGAGGTGGAGCTTCGGTGCACCCCTACCTGGTGCGCCAAATGTCGGATTTCGGGTTCCGGCAAAACCCTTGAGGTTCAAACACTGGGGTGCGCACGAAGATCTCTCCCCCTCTAGTTCTCGCCCTCACCGCAATCTCAAGTCTTAGCGCGTTGAACCCGCAGAACAAGGCACACGAGATTTATACTAGTTTGGGACACCGATGCGGTCTAATACCCTACTCCAGTGTGGTGTGGTGGATTGCCTCTGGGCCGAGGATGAACAATTACAAGGGAAGAACAGCCTCCTGAGGAGAGGTGCTCTCGTGCTTGGTGAGTTGATGCCGTAGAGGATCGTCTCTCTTCTGAGGTGGTGGCTAGTCCTATTTATAGAGGCCCGGGTCCTCTCCCAAAATATTAGGCGGGAAAGGATCCCACAATGGTCAGTTTGAAGGGGGGTAGCTAGTACAAGTTATCCTGACAAAAGATGGTCTTTGCCTGCCAAAGGCTCTGGTGGTGACGCCATCCTGGGCTCCATGGTGACCTCCGTCCCACCGTCCTACTGGTCTTGGTCCTGTTGCACTGATATGGAAACCTTTGCTTGACGCCTCGGGACTCCACGCTTGCGCTTACTTCTTTAGCACCAAAGGGGAAACGGGGACACTGCGCGAGCTAGCGCCCGCCCGGTGCCCGCCTGGCCTTGGTCGTCATGGCTTGCGTCACGGGGACCTCACGAGGTGTGCCTTGCCTTGATCTCTCCGCCCCTCGCGAGCCAGTCTGGTGAGGCCACCCCCAAGGAGGTCTTGCATCATCCGCCTTGTGAGGCTTGGCCCCTCGCAAGGGTCTTCAGTGCTTGCTGGTGAAGATGGGCCGTACAGGGCCGCTGGTGGAGCCACGCCGTGGGCCGCAGGCAGGCAAGTCTGGGGACCCCCATTCCCAGGATGCCAACAGTGTGCTGTGCCCCCTCCATAGTTTTACACTCGGGTCATATTGTTATAGTGCTTAGGCGAAGCCCTACGTCGGTAACTTCATCATCACTGTCAACACGCCGTCGTGCTGACAAAACTCACCCTCGGCCTCAGCTGGATCAAGAGTACGAGGGACGTCACCGAGCTGAACGTGTGCAGATCACGGAGGTGTCGTGCGTTCGATACTTGATCAGTTGGATCGCGAAGACGTTCGAGTACATCAACTACATTACTAAATGCTTCCGCTTTCGGTCTAGGAGGGTACGTAGACACACTCTTCCCTCTTGTTGCTATGCATCACCTAGATAGATCTTGCGTGATCGTAGGAATTTTTTTGAAATACTGCGTTCCCCAACACCTAGGAACGAGTGTAGTTTTCAAGATAGAGCTTCATTCATTAAACCATAAGAAGAGAGCATGAGCAACCTCAAACTGGACACGCTATATTTCCGCGGACACTGATATGGGAGCCTTCCATCCAACCCGGTGCATCAAATAAAAGCGGACATGTAATTTTCATTAATATATCAGAAGAAAATTACATAGAAAAAGTTACCCTAATCCAAATCTTCGCCGACATGGGCATGTTCATGTCCCATGTCCTGCTCTTCGCCGACCATTTGCACGTCTGTGTTCCACGTCCTACTCTTTCCCGACCGTGGGCGGTTCTGTCTCCCACGTTATACTCTTCGTCGGAGTCTGACGCTTGGCCGTGGACGTCGCCAGTCGAGGTGAGATCGATGATCGTCGTGGATTGTCCGACCTCGTGGTCGTTGCGGCCCAAAGAAAATGATGAGGAGCTATCGAAGTTGGTAGCATTCCCATACGTGATCGCCCGTCCCGCATCTGCGTTCGTCTCTACCGCGATCTTCTCAAACAGGCAGTCACGCTCCTACGCATGGACATGGAGCCGCCAATGCTCATGGTGGATGGAGCATGATGGTGCAGAATTCCATCAGATCCCTCCGTAAGGGTCCAAGGCTAGCTAGAAGTCACAGACCGAATGTCACGTGAGAGTTTTACCTAGGTTTGGGCCTCCAGAGAGTAATACCCTATGTCCTACTTGTTTTTGTTATTCATGGTGGAGGGATACCTTGTCCGAGGGGTTTACAATGGTGTATGAAAATTGCTACCAAGAGTTTCTATCTGAGAGCAGATGCCCATGAGAGCCCTCTAGCCTCCCCTTACATACACAATGGAGGCTAGGGTTTACATGTAGGCAGACACGATCTTGGTCGCTGTCGCCCTAGGCTTGGGAGCAAGGTCTATGGCATCCACCTTAGGGTTTTCTCTGATCCCCATGCCTTGTGGGCCGCTGGGCAGGCCTAATGTCGGGCTCCCTTTGGTGATCCAATGATGACCCACAAGTATGGTGGATCGCAACAGTCTTTGGGGGTAGTATTTGAAGGAAATATGCCCTAGAGGCAATAATAAAGTTGTTATTTATATTTCCTTATATCATGATAAATGTTTATTATTCATGCTAGAATTGTATTAACCGGAAACTTAGTACATGCGTGAATACATAGACAAACAAAGTGTCACTAGTATGCCTCAACTTCACTAGCTCGTTGAATCAAAGATGGTTAAGTTTCCTAGCCGTAGACATGAGTTGTCATTTGATTAACGGGATCACATCATTAGGGAATGATGTGATTGACTTGACCCAATCCGTTAGCTTAGCACGATGATCGTTTAGTTTGTTTCTATTGCTTTCTTCATGACTTATACATGTTCCTATGACTATGAGATTATGCAACTCCCGAATACTGGAGGAACACTTTGTGTGCTACCAAACGTCACAACATAACTGGGTGATTATGAAGGTGCTCTACAGTGTCTCCGTTGGTACTTGTTGAGTTGGCATAGATCAAGATTAGGATTTGTCACTCCGATTGTCGGAGAGGTATCTCTGGGCCCTCTTGGTAATGCACATCACTATAAGCCTTGCAAGCAATGTAACTAATGAGTTAGTTGCGGGATAATGCATTACAGAGACTTGCCGGTAACGATATTGAAATAGGTATTGAGATACCGACGATCGAATCTCGGGCAAGTAACATACCGATGACAAAGGGAGCAAAGTATGTTGTTATGCAGTTTGACCGATAAAGTTCTTTGTAGAATATGTAGGAACCAATATGAGCATCCAGGTTCCACTATTGGTTATTGACCGGAGATGAGTCTCGGTCATGTCTACATAGTTCTCGAACCCGTAGGGTCTGCACGCTTAACGTTCGGTGATGATCGGTATTGTGAGTGTATGTGTTTTGATGTACTGAAGGTAGTTCGGAGCCCCGGATGAGATCGGGGACATGACGAGGAGTCTCGAAATGGTCGAGACATAAAGACGATATATTGGATGACTATATTCGGACATCGGGAAGGTTCCGAGCGATTCGGGTATTTTTCAGAGTACCGGAGAGTTACGGGAATTCGTCGGGGAGTATATGTGCCTTATTGGGCTTTAGGGGAAAGAGAGAGAGGAGTATGCACGCCCCCCAAGGCCTAGTTCGAATTTAACTAGGGGGAGGGGTGACGCCCCCTCCTTTCTTCTCTTCTCTTTTCCCTTTCCTTCTCTCCTACTACTACTACATGGAAGGGGGGGGGGGATCCTACTCCCGGTGGGAGTAGGACTCCCCAGGGCGCGCCATAGGAGGGCCGGCCCTCCTCCCTCCTCCACTCCTTTATATATGTGGCCAGGGGGCACCCCATAGACACACAAGTCGACCAGTTGATCTTTTAGCCATGTGCGGTGCCCCCCTTGACCATAGTCCAGCTCGGTCATATCGTAGCGGTGCTTAGGCAAAGCCCTGCGTTTGTAGCAGCATCATCACCATCATCACGCCGTCGTGCTTACGGAACTCTCCCTCGAAGCTCGCTGGATCGGAGTTCGTGGGACGTCACTGAGCTGAACGTGTGCTGAACTCGGAGGTGCCGTACGTTCGGTACTTGGATCGGTCAAATCGTGAAGGCGTATGACTACATCAACCGCGTTCTCATAACGCTTCCGCTTACGGTCTACGAGGGTACACAGACGATACTCTCCCCTCTTGTTGCTATGCATCACCATGATCTTGCGTGTGTGTAGGAAAATTTTGAAATTACTACGTTCCCCAACAGTGGCATCCGAGCCCTGTTTATGCATAGATGTCATATGCACGAGTAGAACACAAATGAGTTGTGGGCGTGGGTATATACATATTGCTTGCCGTCACTAGTTGATTCTTGATTCAGCGGCATTGTTGGATGAAGCGGCCCCGAGCGACATTACGCGCACGCTTACGCGAGACTGGTTCTACCGACGTGCTTCGCACACATATGGCTAGTGGGTGTCTGTTTCTCCAGCTTTAGTTGAATCAGATTCAATGAACATAGTTCTTTCTGAAGATCAAAAAGCAATCACTATACCGGGTTGTGGTTTTTTGATGCGTAGGTAAGAACGGTTCTTGCTCAACCCGTAGCAGCCACGTAAAACTTGCAACAACAAAGTAGAGGACGTCTAACTTGTTTTTGCAGGGCATGTTGTGATGTGTTATGGTCAAGACGTGATGAGATATAAGTTGTTGTATGACATGATCATGTTTTGTTGAAGTTATCGGCAACTGGCAGAAGCCTTATGGTTGTCTCTTTATTGCATAACATGCAAGTGCCATGTAATTGCTTTACTTTATCGCTATGCGATAGCAATAGTTGCAAAAGCAATAGCTGGTGAGACGGCCATGTGACGACACGCTGATAAAAGATCAATATGATGGAGATCATGGTGTCATGCCGGTAACAATGGAGATCATGACATTACTTTGGAGATGGAGATCAAAAGGAGAAGAGGATGATGGCCATATCAAGTCTCATATTTGGATTGCATGTGATGTTTATCTTTTATACATCTTATTTTTGCTTAGTTCGGCGGTAGCATTACAAGATGATCTCTCACTAAATTTCAAGGTACAAGTGTTCTCCCTGAGTATGCACCGTCGTCAAAGTTCGTCGTGCCGAGACAACACGTGATGATCAGGTTTGATAAGCTCTACGTTCATATACAACGGGTGCAAGATAGTTTTGCACACCCAGAAATACTCGGGGTTAAACTTGACGAGCCTAGTATATGTAGATATGGCCTCGGAACACTGAGACCGAAAGTTCGAGCGTGAATCATATAGTAGATATGATCAACATAGTGATGTTCACCATTGAAAACTACTCCATCTCACGTGATGATCGGACATGGTTTAGCTGATATGGATCACGTGATCACTTAGATGATTAGAGGGATTTCTATCTAAGTGGGAGTTCTTAAGTAATATGATTAATTGAACTTAAATTTACCATGTACTTAGTCCTGATAGTATTTGCATATCTATGTCATAGATCAATAGTTCGCGATGTAGCTCCCCGTTTATTTTTGATATGTTCCTAGAGAAAAACTAAGTTGAAAGATGTTAGTAGCAATGATGCGGATTGGATTCGTGATCTGAGGACTATCCTCATTGCTGCACAGAAAAATTATGTCCTTGATGCACAACTAGGTGACAGACATATTGCAGGAGCATATGCACATGTTATGAACGTTTGCCAAAGCTCGGTATGATGACTACTTGATAGTTTAGTGCACCATGCTTTACGGCTTAGAACCGGGACTTCAAAAATGTTTAAAATGCCACAGAGCATAGAAGATGTTCCAAGAGCTGAAATTGGTATTTCAGACTCATGCCCGAGTCAAGAGGTATGAGACCTATGACAAGTACTTTGCCTACGAGATGGAGGAGAATAGCTCAGCTAGTGAGCATGTGCTTAGAATGTCTGAGTACTACAATCACTTGAATCAAGTGGGAGTTAATATTCCAGATATGATAGTGATTGACAGTGTTCTCTAGTCACTACCACCAAGTTACTAGAACTTCTTGATGAACTATAATATGCAAGGGATAACGGAAAGGATTCCCAAGCTCTTCGTGATGCTAAAATTGACGAAGGTAGAAATCAAGAAAAACATCAAGTGTTGATGGTTGACAAGACCACTAGTTTCAAGTAAAAGGGCAAGGGAAAGAAAGGGAACTTCAAGAAGAATGACAAGCAAGTTGCCACTCCCATGAAGAAGCCTAAAGCTAGACCCAAGCCTGAAACTGAGTGCTTCTACTGCAAAGGAAATGGTCACTGGAAGTGGAACTATCCTAGATACTTGGCGGATAAGAAGGATGGCAAAGTGAACCAAGGTATATTTGATATACATGTTATTGATGTGTACTTTACTAGTGTTCATAGCAACCCCTCGGTATTTTGATACTGGTTCAGTCACTAAAGTGTAGTAACTCGAAACGGGAGTTGCAGCATGAACATAGACTAGTTAAGGGCGAGGTGATGATGTGAGTTGGAAGTGATTCCAAGGTTGACAAGATCACCATCACACGCTCCCTTTACCTTCGGGATTAGTGTTAAACCTAAAATAAATGTTATTTGGTGTTTGAGTTGAGCATAATATGATTGGATCATGTTTATTGCAATACAGTTATTCATTTAAGTCAAAGAATAATTGTTATTCTGTTTACATGAATAAAACCTTCTGAGGTCATACACCCAAGGTGAATGGTTTGTTGAATCTCGATCGTAGTGATACACATATTCATAATATTGATGCCAAAAGATGCAAAGTTGATAATGATAGTGCAACATATTTGTGGCACTACCGTTTAGGTCATATTGGTGTAAAGCGCATGAAGAAAATCCATGCTGATGGGCTTTTGGAATCACTTGATTATGAATCACTTGATGCTTGCGAACCATGCCTCATGGGCAAGATGACTAAGACCCCGTTCTTCGTAACAATGGAGCGAGCAACTGACTTATTGGAAATAATACATACTGATGTATGCGATCCGATGTGTGTTGAGGCTCGCGGTGGGTATCATTATTTTCTGACCTTCACAGACAATTTGAGCAGATATGAGTATATCTACTTGATGAAACATAAGTCTGAAACATTTGAAAAGTTCAAAGAATTTCAGATTGAAGTGGAAAATCATCATAACAAGGAAATAAAGTTTCTACGATCTGATCGCAGAGACGAATATTTGAGTTACGACTTTGGTCTTCATTTGAAACAATGTGGAATAGTTTCACAACTCACGCCACCTGGAACACCATAGTGTAATGGTGTGTCCGAACGTCGTAACCGTACTTTATTAGATATGGTGCGATTTATGATGTCTCTTACCGATTTATCACTATCATTTTTGGGGTTATGCATTAGAGACAGCTACATTCACATTAAATAGGGCACCGTCTAATCCATTGAGATGACACTATATGAACTATGGTTTGGCTAGAAACCTAAGTTGTCGTTTCTTAAAGTTTGGGGTTGTGATGCTTATGTGAAAAAGTTTCAGCCTGATAAGCACAAACCTAAATCGGAAAAGTGCGTCTTCATAGGATACCCAAAAGAAACTGTTGGGTACACCTTCTATCACAGATCTGAAAGGCAATATCTTTGTTGCTAAAAGTGGATCCTTTCTAGAGAAGAAGTTTCTGTCGAAAGAAGTGAGTGGGAGGAATGTAGAACTTGATAAGGTAATTGTACCTTCTCCCGAATTGGAAAGTAGTTCACCACAGAAATCAGCTCTAGTGATCTCTACACCAGTTAGTGAGGAAGTTAATGATGATAATCATGAAACTTCAGATCAAGTTACTACCGAACCTCGTAGGACAACCAGAGTATGGTCCGCACCAGAGTGGTACGGTAATCCTTTCTAGCAGTCATGTTACTTGACCATGACGAACCTACGAACTATGAGGAAGCGATGATGAGCCCATATTCCACAAAATGGCTTGAGGCCATGAAATCTGAGATGGGATCCATGTATGAGAACAAAGTGTGGACTTTGATTGACTTGCTTGATGATCGGTGAGTCATTAAGAATAAATGGATCTTCAAGAGGAAGACGGACGCTAATAGTAGTGTTACTGTCTACAAAGCTTGACTTGTTGCAAAAGGATTTCGACAAGTTCAAGGGGTTGTCTACGATGATACTTTCTCACCCGTAGCGATGCTTAAGTCTGTCCAAATCATATTAGCAGTTGCCGCATTTTATGAAATATGGCAAATGGAAGTCAAAACTGCATTCCTTAATGGATTTCTTAAAGAAGAGTTGTATATGATGCAACCAGAAGGTTTTTTCGATCCTAAAGTGCTAACAAAGTGAGCAAGCTCCAGCGATCCATCTATGGACTGGTGAAAGCATCTCGGAGTTGGAATATATGCTTTGATAAAGTGATCAAAACACATGGTGTTATACAGACTTGCGGTGAAGCCTGTATTTACAAGAAAGTGAGTGGGAGCACTACAACATTTCTGATAAGCATATGTGAATGACATATTGTTGATTAGAAATAATGTAGAATTTTCTAGAAAGCATAAAGGAGTGTTTGAAAAGAATTTTTCAAAGAAAGACCTCGATGAAGCTGCTTACACATTGAGCATCAAGATCTATAGAGATAGATCAAGACGCTTGATAAGTTTTTTCAATGAGTATATACCTTGATAAGATTTTGAAGTAGTTCAAAATGGAATAGTCAAAGAAGGAGTTGTTGCCTGTGTTGCAAGGTGTGAAGTTGAGTAAAGACTCAAAACTAGACCACGGCAGAAAATAGAACGAGAATGAAAAGTCATTCCCTATGCCTCAGTCATAGGTTCTACAAAGTATGCTATGCTGTGTACCAAACCTAGTGTGTACCTCACCATAAGTTTGGCAAGAGGGTACAATAGTGATCCAGGAGTAGATCACTGGACAACGATCAAAAATATCCTTAGTGGAATAAGGAAATGTTTCTCGGTTATGAGGTGACAAAGAGTTCATCGTAAAGAGTTACGTCGATGCAAGCTTTGACACCGATCTGGATGACTCTAAGTCTCGATCTAGATACATATTGAAAGTAGGGAGCAATTAGCTAGAGTAGCTCCGTGCAAAGCATTGTAGACATAGAAAATTTGCAAAATACATACGGCTCTGAATGTGGCAGACCCGTTGACTAAATTTCCCTCACAAGCAAAACATGATCACTCTATGTGTGTTAATCACATAGCGATGTGAACTAGATTATTGACTCTAGTAAACCCTTTGGTTGTTAGTCACATGAAGATGTGAACTAATCACATAAAGATGTGAACTATTTATTTTAAATCACATGACGATGTGAACTAGATTATTGACTCTAGTGCAAGTGGGAGACTGAACAAAATATGCCCTAGAGGCAATAATAAAGTTGTTATTTATATTTCCTTATATCATGATAAATGTTTATTATTCATGCTAGAATTGTATTAACTGGAAACTTAGTACATGTGTGAATACATAGACAAACGAAGTGTCACTAGTATGCCTCTACTTGACTAGCTCGTTGAATCAAAGATGGTTAAGTTTCCTAGCCATAGACATGAGTTGTCATTTGATTAACGGGATCACATCATTAGGAAATGATGTGATTGACTTGAACCAATCCGTTAGCTTAGCACGATGATCGTTTAGTTTGTTGCTATTGCTTTCTTCATGACTTATACATGTTTCTATGACTATGAGATTATGCAACTCCCAAATACCGGAGGAACACTTTGTGTGATACGAAATGTCACAACGTAATTGGGTGATTATAAAGGTGCTCTATAGGTGTCTCTGTGGTACTTGTTGAGTTGGCATAGATCAAGATTAGGATTTGTCACTCCGATTGTCAGAGATGTATCTCTGGGCCCTCTCGGCAATGTACATCACTATAAGCCTTGCAAGCAATGTAACTAATGAGTTAGTTGCGGGATAATGCATTACGGAACGAGGAAAGAGACTTGCCGGTAATGAGATTGAACTAGGTATTGAGATACCGACGATCGAATCTCGGGCAAGTAACATACCGATGACAAAGGGAACAACGTATGTTGTTATGCGGTTTGACAGATAAAGATCTTCGTAGAATATGTAGGAACCAATATGAGCATCCAAGTTCCGCTATTGGTTATTGACCGGAGATTTGTCTCAGTCATGTCTACATAGTTCTCGAACCCGTAGGGTCTACACGCTTAACGTTCGGTGACAATCAGTATTATGAGTTTATGTGTTTTGATGTAACGAAGGTAGTTCGGAGTCCCGTATGAGATCGGGGACATGACGAGGAATCTCAAAATGACCGAGACATAAAGATCGATATATTGGACGACTATATTCATACATCGGAAAGGTTCCGAGTGATTCAGGTATTTTTCGGAGTACCGGAGAGTTACGGGAATTCGCCGGGGAGTATATATATGGGCTTTATTGGGCTTTAGGGGAAAGATAGAGAGGAGGCTGCATGCCCCCCCAAGGCCTAGTCCAAATTTGACTAGGGGGAGGGGCGGTGCCCCCTCCTTCCTTCTCTTCTCTTTTCCCTTTCCTTCTCTCCTACTCCTACTACATGGAAGGGGGGAATCCTACTCCCGGTGGGAGTAGGACTCCCCAGGGCGCGCCATAGGAGGGCCGACCCTCCTCCCTCCTCCACTCCTTTATATACGTGGCCAGGGGGCACCCCATAGACACACAAGTTGATCAGTTGATCTTTTAGCCGTGTGCGGTGCCCCCCTCCACCATAATCCACCTCGGTCATACTGTAGCGGTGATTAGGCGAAGCCCTGCGTCGTTAGCATCATCATCACCGTCATCATGCCGTCGTGCTGATGGAACTCTCCCTCAAAGCTCTGCTGGATCGGAGTTCGTGGGACGTCACCGAGCTGAACATGTGCTGAACTCAGAATGCCGTACGTTCGGTACTTGGATCGGTCGAATCGTGAAGATGTACGACTACATCAACCGCGTTCTCATAACGCTTCCGCTTACGGTCTACGAGGGTAGGTAGACGATACTCTCCCCTCTCGTTGCTATGCATCACCATGATCTTGCGTGTGCGTATGATTTTTTTGAAATTACTACGTTCCCCAACAGTATTTCACCCAAATTTATTGATTCGACACAAAGGGAGCCAAAGAATATTTATTAGCCTTAGCAGTTGAGGTGTCAATTCAACCACACCAGAGAAGTCACTTAGATGCAACAATATATTAGTAGCATGGTAATATGATAGTATTGGTTGCAGTGGCAACAATAGTGATAGTAACAGTAGCAGTTTTATAACAAGTGTAACAGTAGCAACAATAATAGTAACTTGAGCAAAGACAATATCATGAAAAGCTTAGGCATGGAATAGCGATGGATATTTGGATGATATTCGTTATGTAACAATCACAATATATAGTGATACACAATAGCTCCAATTCATCAATCATATGTAGGCATGTATTCTGTATATAGTCATACATGCTTGCAGTAAGAACTTGCATGACATATTTTGTCCTACCCTCCCATGGCAGCGGGGTCCTGATGGAAACTAAGGGTAATTAAGGCACTCCTTTCAATAGAGAGACGGAACAAAATATTAACAAAAGTGAATACATGAGGTCCTCAAATTACCGTCATCCCCGGGGAGTATCCCAATTATTGTCACCTTGGGGTCTATGGATCAGAACAATAACAGGTGCATATAAATTGCAGATAGGATCAAGAACTCAAATATATTTATGGAAACATAATAGGTTGAGATCTGAAATCATGGCACTCGGGCCCTAGTAACAAGCATTAGGCATAACAAAGTCACAACAACATTGCTAATTGTGATAGGCATTGTGATTTCCCCGAATAGGAAGAGTGATGTAGTATAGTAGCATATAGTATTTCCCTTAGTTAATAACCAAGGTTTATCGAACCAATAGGAGGCACACACAAACAAATGTAAGAAGTATCTACACACACACAAAACAAATACTTGCACCCAACGTGGGCAAGAGGGTTGTCAACCCCCTTATACTGAATTGCAAGGATTAATTTTGGTAATGGTAGATAGATAAATTGCAAAACAAAATAAAAGATAAATAATTGCAGCAAGGTAATTTAGGGTTTTAGTAAATATAAAGTGAATGGACCGGGGGCCATAGCTTTCACTAGAGGCACCTCTCTCATGAGAATAACAATGGTGGATATAATTATTGTTGGGCAATTGATAGAAAAGCGCATAGTTATAACATTATTCATGGCATGATCAATACATAGGCATTACGTCCGAAACAAGTATACATGAATGATTCTACATCTACTACTATTAGGGACTACCTTGTTCATATGAAACAAGATGCCTTATAAGAAATACATAATTTTAAACAACTTGAGGAAGAGAGTATCCGTCAAGCTTGTGGAGGCTTATGCAATTATTAAATGCTTTGTCTGGTCATCCTCTTCAAACGAATGAAATCCTTGATCTTCTATAATGGATTAACCATTTAATCTAGGGACTACCTAGGTAGTTGTGATGGTTGTGTTTTTCGGGAAAGATCAGTTGAACATGCTCAAGAATTACTAAATAACTTATTGAAAATGCTGATGATTGGACACTACCCGAACCACCTCCTAATCCAACTCCGAAAAAGAGTGGTATTCTATCCTTAAGTCCCGAAGGTATAAAGAATATACCACCTATTGAAAAATTACATGGGCTTGATCCTCCTACACAGGTAGTAGAGGTAAATTCTCTTTATAAATTTGATGAGGGTGATATTCCCTATAATAAGTCTTCTAGCCAATCTTAGATGAATTTGATAATTTTGTAGTCAAACATCAAAACTTCAATATGCAAATAAATGGTCAACTGAAACAAAATCCTATTATGATTGAACGTTTGAGTGATGTAGTCAGAATTTCTAATAATGTCAAAGGTTTATGCAAGCACTTTTCTATAGTTCACACTCAACTTGAACAAGTTTCTAGATCGCAACATGATTTGTTTAGGGACATGCAAAATAAACATGATAAGTATGTTGTTGGAGTAACAACTAGAGGAGGTAAAATGACTCAGGATCCTTTGTATCCTAATGGTCACCTTAAAATAATTAAACAAGATTCTCAGAGAATTAATGATAATGCACCTAGTTCACCTAAGAAGAAAAAGAAGAAGAAGAGAACTATGCATGCTTTTGGTGAACTGATGCGACTTGAACTACATCGGTATTTCCCCAAAGAGGAAGGGATGATGCAGCATAGCTATGGTAGGTATTTCCCTCAGTGATGAGACCAAGGTTGAGGGAGTCCTGGATTAGGGGGTCTCCGGACAGCCGGACTATATCCTTTGGCCGGACTGTTGGACTATGAAGATACAAGATTGAAGACTTCGTCCCGTGTTCGGATGGGACTCTCCTTGGCATGGAAGGCAATCTTGGCAATACGGATATGTAGATCTCCTTCCTTGTAACCGACTCTGTGTAACCCTAGCCCCCTCCGGTGTCTATATAAACCGGAGGGTTTAGTCCGTAGGACAACAACAATTATACCATAGGCTAGCTTCTAGGGTTTAGCCTCTACGATCTCGTGGTAGATCAACTCTTGTAATACTCATATCATCAAGATCAATCAAGCAGGAAGTAGGGTATTACATCCATCGAGAGGGCCCGAACATGGGTAAACATCATGTCCCCCACCTCCTGTTACCATCCGCCTTAGACACACAGTTCGGGACCCCCTACCCGAGATCCGCCGGTTTTGACACCGACATTGGTGCTTTCATTGAGAGTTCCACTGTGCCGTCACCGTAAGGCTTGATGGCTCCTTCGATCATCAGTAACGATGCGGTCCAGGGTGAGGTTTTCCTTCCCGGACAGAACTTCGTATTCGGTGGCTTCGCACTATGGGCCAACTTGCTTGGCCATCTGGAGCAGATCGAGAGCTACGCCCTGGTCATCAGGTCAGGTTCGGAAACTTAAACTACACTGCCGACATCCGCGGAGACTTGATCTTTGACGGGTTCGAGCCCATGTCAGGTACGCCGCACGATCATGACGAGCATGATCTAGCTCTGCCGTCGGACAGTGTTCGGGAGATCACACCTGCAACTACTCCGACCCTCAATCCAGAGCAAATCATGCCATCCGAGGATGGGGGGATAGACCCCGCCATGGAGGCCGCACTCTCAGTGGCGATGGAGCCGGATACTGACTTCACCCCTTACGAGAGCCGTGTTGCCGAACCACTGGATTCGTCTCCGGCCATGGACTCCGAGCCGCCTGCGTCCGTGCCTATCGAATCCGATTGGGCGCCGATCATGGAGTTCACCTCCGCGGATATCTTTCAACACTCACCTTTCGGCGACATGCTAAATTCATTAAGGTCCCTCTCCTTGTTAGGAGAACCTTGGCCGAACTATGTCCGGCTAGAATGGGATGCGGACGACGAAGAAATTCGCTCCCCACCCACCACCCACTTAGTAGCCACTATCGACGATTTAACCGACATGCTCGACTTCGACTTCGAAGACATCGATGGTATGGACGACGATGCAGGAGACGAACAGGAACCACTGCCCAGAGGGCGATGGACCGCCACCTCATCATATGATATATACATGGTGGACCCCCCCAAAGAAGGCAATGGCGATGAGACAACGGGGGATGACCCCTCCAAGAAGCAACCCAAGCACCGATGTCAGCGGCGCCACTCTAAGTCCCGCCATAGCAAAAGTAGTGATACCGACACAAGAGACAATAACACTCCGGATAGTGCCGAAGACGACAACAATCCCCTCCAGCATGATTTAGAGCGGGAGGGCGAAAAAGCTAGCCCTCCAGAGCGGGCAGCAGATAGAGAATTGGAGGAGGACAATTACATGCCTCTCTCTGAACACGAGGTGAGCCTCGGCGACGAAGAATTTATCGTGCCTGAGGATCCCGTCGAGCAGGAGCGCTTCAAGCACCGGCTTATAGCCACAACAAATAGCTCAAAGAAAAAGCAACAACAACTTCGAGCTGATCAAGATTTGCTAGCAGACAGATGGACCAAAGTCCTTGCGGCCGAGGAATACGAACTCGAGCTTCCCTCCAAGAGTTGCCCAAAGTGCAGGTCGCTACCCCGACTCGAGGAGGAAGCATTGAAACCTACATCAGCAGTGTACGATGTGGCTGAACGGTCACCTCGTGGCCGAGCCAGAGAGGCGTTTCAGCCTGAAGTTCAGCCTGCACCCCGCCGCCACTCAAACAAAAATACCAAGGCCCGGGGCAACACACAGGACATGCGAGACTTATTGGAAAGCAGGGCAAAACATGCAAGGTCGATATACGGGTCACGGGGGCACGCGCCAACGCGGGACGATGACCGTCACGCCGGATACACTAAAAGTAAATCCGGCCGGGCCGAATACAACGGACAAGACTCATATGAACTGCATCGTGATATAGCCTGACACAGAGGCGCCGCACACCCCCTATGCTTCACTGATGAAGTTATGGATCACGAATTCCTGGAGGGTTTTAAACCCATAAATATCGAATCGTATGATGGTACAGCAGATCCCGCTGTATGGATTGAGGATTTCCTCCTCCACATCCACATGGCTCGCGGTGATGATCTGCATGCCATCAAGTACTGTAACACCCTTGATGCGACTATATCTCCCACGTGTCGAGGCACGACTTAGAGGCATAATCGCATTGAAGGCATATGTCGCAAGTTAGGCAATCTTCACAACATCCCATGTAATATATATGTAATAAAAGGGGAGATAACATAGTTGGCTTACACTCGCCACGTTAATCAAGTACATAAATAACATTACATCATCCAAACACTCATGGCCCGACTACGGCGCCAAAATAAAAGATAACCCAACAAGCGACACAGTCCCGATCACCCCCAACTGGGCACCACTACTGATCATCAGGAAAGGGAACATAGTAACGTTGAGAGTCTTCGTCGAACTCCCACTTGAGCTCGAGCACGTCACCTGGAGCGGAATCATCAGGCCCTGCATCTGGTGTAATAGTAATCTGTGAGCCACAGGGACTCAGCAATCTCGCACCCTCGCGATCAAGACTATTTAAGCTTATAGGTAAGGCAAGGTAAAATATGTGGAGCTGCAGCAAGCGACTAGCAAAAATATGGTGGCTAACTTATTCGCAAAAGAGAGCGAGAAGAGGAGGCAAAGCGCGAGCGAGAAACTAGAGAACAATCTACGCAAGCATTACTCCAACACCGTGTCCACTTCCCGGACTCCGCCGAGAAGAGGCCATCACGGTAACACACTCAGTTGATTCATTTTAGTTAAGTTAAGGTTCAAGTTATCTACAACCGGACGTTAACAAATTCCCATCTGCCCATAACCGCGGGCACGACTTTCGAAAGTTCAAATCCCTGCAGGGGAGTCCCAACTTAGCCCATGACAAGCTCTCACGGTCAACGAAGGAATAGACCTCCACCCAAGATGTTCCGATCAGACTCGGTATCTCGGTTCTTCAAGACACTTCGACAGGTTAAAACAAATCCAGCAACACCGCCCGAATGTGCCATAAAATCCCGATAGGAGCTGCACATATCTCTTTCTTAGGACACACTCAGATGAGCCAGACGTCGGGTAGGCCAGCCCAGAGTTTCCCCTGGTAGCCCTGGACATCGCTCG